>NW_027473318.1:3373693-3698257 GCF_050947335.1 Megachile rotundata | reverse complement strand
AATCACAATCATACAATCATAATCATACAATTACAATCATACATCACAATCATACAATCACAATCATACAATCGCAATCATACAATCACAATCATACAATCGCAATCATACAATCACAATCATACAATCTCAATCATACAATCACAATCATACAATCATAATCATACAATTACAATCATACATCACAATCATACAATCACAATCATACAATCGCAATCATACAATCACAATCATACAATCGCAATCATACAATTACAATCTCCGAAATACAATCCCCCAAATACAATCATACAATCACAATCATACAATCACAATCATACAATCACAATCATACAATCACAATCATACAATCATAATCATACAATCACAATCATACTTTCACAATCATACAATCACAATCATACAATCACAATCATACAATCATAATCATACAATCACAATCATACTTTCACAATCATACAATCACAATCATACAATCGCAATCATACAATCACAATCATACCATCACAATCATACAATCACAATCATACAATCATAATCATACAATTAAAATCATACATCACAATCATACAATCACAATCATACAATCGCAATCATACAATCACAATCATAGGATCACAATCATACTTTGACAATCATACAATCACAATCATACAATCACAATCATACAATCACAATCGTACAATCACAATCATACAAACACAGACATACAGTCACAAGCATACAATCACAATCATACAATCACAATCATACAATCACAATCACAGAATCACAATCATACAATCACAATCGCACAACCACAATCAGACAATCACAATCATACAATCACAATCATACAATCACAATCATACAATCACAATCATACAATCACAATCATGCAATCACAATCATACAATCATATTCATACAACCACAATCATACAATCACAATCGTACATTCACAATCGTACAATCACAAACGCACAACCACAATCAGACAATCACACTCATACAATCACAATCATACAATCACAATCATACAATCACAATCATAACATCACAATCATAACATCACAATCATACAATCGCAAACATACAATCACAATCATACAATCACAATCATACAATCACAATTATGCAATCACAAACATACAATCGCATTCATACAATCACAATCATACAATCACAATTATGCAATCACAATCATACAATCGCATTCATACAATCACAATCATACAATCACAATCATACAATCACAATCATACAATCACAATCATACAATCACAATCATACAATCACAATCATACAATCACAATTATGCAATCACAATCATACAATCGCATTCATACAATCGCAATCATACAATCACAATCATACAATCACAATCATACAATCACAATCAAAAAATCACAAAAATACAATCATAAACATACAATCACAATCATACAATCGCAATCATACAATCACAATCATACAACCATAATCATACAATCAGAATCATACGATCGCAATCATACAATCACAATCATACCATCACAATCATACCATGACAATCATACAATCACAATCATACAATCATAATCATACAATTACAATCATACATCACAATCATACAATCACAATCATACAATCGCAATCATACAATCACAATCATACAATCACAATTATGCAATCACAATCATACAATCGCATTCATACAATCACAATCATACAATCACAATCATACAATCACAATCATACAATCACAATCATACAATCACAATCATACAATCACAATTATGCAATCACAATCATACATCACAATCATACAATCACAATCATACAATCGCAATCATACAATCACAATCATACAATCGCAATCATACAATTACAATCTCCCAAATACAATCTCCCAAATACAATCTCCCAAGTACAATCATACAATCACAATCATACAATCACAATCATACAATCACAATCATACTATCACAATCATACAATCACAATCATACAATCACAACCATACAATCAGAATCATACAATCACAATCATACAATCACAATCATACAATCACAATCATACATTCAAAATCATGCAATCACAATCATACAATTACAGTCATACATCGCAATCATACAATTACAATCATACATCACAATCATACAATCACAATCATACAATCGCAATCATACAATCACAATCATACAATCGCAATCATACAATTACAATCTCCCAAATACAATCTCCCAAATACAATCTCCCAAATACAATCATACAATCACAATCATACAGTCACAATCATACAATCATAATCATACAATTACAATCATACATCACAATCATACAATGACAATCATACAATCGCAATCATACAATCACAATCATACAATCGCAATCATACAATCACAATCATACAATCATAATCATACAATTACAAACATACATCACAATCATACAATCACAATTATACAATCGCAATCATACAATCACAATCATACAATCGCAATCATACAATCACAATCATACAATCGCAATCATACAATCACAATCATACAATCGCAATCATACTTTCACAATCATACAGTCACAATCATGCAATCACAATCATACAATCACAATCATACAATCTCAATCATACAATCACAAGCATACAATCATAATCATACAATTACAATCATACATCACAATCATACAATCACAATCATACAATCGCAATCATACAATCACAATCATACAATCGCAATCATACAATCACAATCATACAATCTCAATCATACAATCACAATCATACAATCATAATCATACAATTACAATCATACATCACAATCATACAATCACAATCATACAATCGCAATCATACAATCACAATCATACAATCTCAATCATACAATCACAATCATACAATCATAATCATACAATTACAATCATACATCACAATCATACAATCACAATCATACAATCGCAATCATACAATTACAATCATACAATCACAATCATTCAATCACAATCATACTATCACAATCGTACAATCACAATCGTACAATCACAATCGCACAACCACAATCAGACAATCACAATCAGACAATCACAATCATACAATCACAATCATACAATCACAATCATACAATCACAATCATACTTTCACAATCATACTATCACAATCATACAATCACAATCATACAATCACAGTCATACAATAACAATCATACAATCACAATCATACAATCACAATCATACAATCACAATCATACAATCACAATTATGCAATCACAATCATACAATCGCATTCATACAATCGCAATCATACAATCACAATCATACAATCACAATCACACAATCACAATCATACAATCACAATCATAAAATCACAAAAATACAATCATAATCATACAATCACAATCATACAATCGCAATCATACAATCACAATCATACAATCACAATCATACAATCATAATCATACAATCACAATCAGACGATCGCAATCATACAATCACAACCATACCATCACAATCATACCATCACAATTATACAATCACAATCATACAATCGCAATCATACAATCACAATCATACAATCGCAATCATACAATTACTATCTCCCAAATGCAATCTCCCAAATACAATCTCCCAAATACAATCATACAATCACAATCATACAATCACAATCATACAATCACAATCATACAATCATAATCATACAATTACAATCATACATCACAATCATACAATCGCAATCATACAATCGCAATCATACCATCACAATCATACAATCGCAATCATACAATTACAATCTCCCAAATACAATCATACAATCACAATTATACAATCACAATCATACAATCGCAATCATACAATCATAATCATACAATTACAGTCATACATCGCAATCATACAATCACAATCATACAATCGCAGTCATACAATCACAATCATACAATCGCAATCATGCAATTACAATCTCCCAAATACAATCTCCCAAATACAATTTCCCAAATACAATCACACAATCACAATCATACAATCACAATTATACAATCACAATCATACAATCGCAATCATACAATCACAATCATACAATCGCAATCATACAATTACAATCTCCCAAATGCAATCTCCCAAATACAATCTCCCAAATACAATCATACAATCACAATCATACAATCACAATCATACAATCATAATCATACAATTACAATCATACATCACAATCATACAATCGCAATCATACAATCGCAATCATACCATCACAATCATACAATCGCAATCATACAATTACAATCTCCCAAATACAATCATACAATCACAATCATACAATCACAATCATACAATCACAATCATACAATCACAGTCATACAATTACAATCATACAATCACAATCATACAATCACAATCATACAATCACAATCATACATTCAAAATCATGCAATCACAATCATACAATCACAATCATGCAATCACAATCACACAATCATAATCATACAATCACAATCATACAATCACAATCGTACAATCACAATCGTACAATCACAATCGCACAACCACAATCAGACAATCACAATAATACAATCACAAACATACAATCACAATCATATAATCACAAAAATACAATCATAATCATACAATCACAATCATACAATCGCAATCGTACAATCACAATCATACAATCATAATCATACAATCACAATCATACAGATCGCAATCATACAATCACAACCATACCATCACAATCATACAATCACAATCATACAATCACAATCATACAATCACAATTATGCAATCACATTCATACAATCGCATTCATACAATCGCAATCATACAATCACAATCATACAATCACAATCATACAATCACAATCATAAAATCACAAAAATACAATCATAATCATACAATCACAATCATACAATCGCAATCATACAATCACAATCATACAATCATAATCATAGAATCACAATCACACGATCGCAATCATACAATCACAATCATACCATCACAATCATACCATCACAATCATACCATCACAATCATAAAATCACAATCATGCAATCATAATCATACAATTACAATCATACATCACAATCATACAATCACAATCATACAATCGCAATCATACAATCACAATCATACAATCGCAATCATACAATTACAATCTCCCATATACAATCTCCCAAATACAATCTCCCAAATACAATCATACAATCACAATCATACAATCAAAATCATACAATCATAATCATACAATTACAATCATACATCACAATCATACAATCGCAATCATACAATCGCAATCATACAATCACAATCATACAATCGCAATCATACAGTTACAATCTCCCAAATACAATCTCCCAAATACAATCTCCCAAATACAATCATACAATCACAATCATACAGTCACAATCATACAATCACAATCATACTATCACAATCATACAATCACAATCATACAATCACAATCATACAATCACAATCATACAATCACAATCATACAATTACAGTCATACATCGCAATCATACAATTACAATCATACATCACAATCATACAATCACAATCATACAATCGCAATCATACAATCACAATCATACAATCGCAATCATACAATTACAATCTCCCATATACAATCTCCCAAATACAATCTCCCAAATACAATCATACAATCACAATCATACAATCAAAATCATACAATCATAATCATACAATTACAATCATACATCACAATCATACAATCGCAATCATACAATCGCAATCATACAATCACAATCATACAATCGCAATCATACAGTTACAATCTCCCAAATACAATCTCCCAAATACAATCTCCCAAATACAATCATACAATCACAATCATACAGTCACAATCATACAATCACAATCATACTATCACAATCATACAATCACAATCATACAATCACAATCATACAATCACAATCATACAATTACAGTCATACATCGCAATCATACAATTACAATCATACATCACATTCATACAATCACAATCATACAATCGCAATCATACAGTCACAATCATACAATCGCAATCATACAATTACAATCTCCCAAATACAATCTCCCAAATACAATCATACAATCACAATCATACAGTCACAATCATACAGTCACAATCATACAATCATAATCATACAATCGCAATCATACAATTACAATCTCCCAAATACAATCTCCCAAATACAATCTCCCAAATACAATCATACAATCACAATCATACAATCACAATCATACTTTCACAATCATACAATCACAATCATACAATCACAATCATACAATCACAGTCATACAATCACAGTCATACAATCATAATCATACAATTACAATCATACATCACAATCATACAATCACAATCATACAATCGCAATCATACAATCACAATCATACAATCGCAATCATACAATTACAATCTCCCAAATACAATCTCCCAAATACAATCAAACAATCACAATCATACAATCACAATCATACAATCACAATCATTCAATCACAATCATTCTATCACAATCATACAATCACAATCATACAATCATAATCATACAATTACAATCATACATCACAATCATACAATCACAATCATACAATCACAATCATACAATCACAGTCATACAATCACAGTCATACAATCACAATCATACTATCACAATCATACAATCACAGTCGTACAATCACAATCGTACAATCACAATCATACAATCACAATCATACAATCGCAAACATACAATCGCAATCATACAATCACAATCATACAATCTCAATCATACAATCACAATCATACAATCATAATCATACAATTACAATCATACATCACAATCATACAATCACAATCATACAATCGCAATCATACAATCACAATCATACAATCGCAATCATACAATCACAATCATACAATCTCAATCATACAATCACAATCATACAATCATAATCATACAATTACAATCATACATCACAATCATACAATCACAATCATACAATCGCAATCATACAATCACAATCATACAATCGCAATCATACAATTACAATCTCCGAAATACAATCCCCCAAATACAATCATACAATCACAATCATACAATCACAATCATACAATCACAATCATACAATCACAATCATACAATCACAATCATACAATCATAATCATACAATCACAATCATACTTTCACAATCATACAATCACAATCATACAATCACAATCATACAATCACAATCATACAATCGCAATCATACAATCACAATCATAGAATCTCAATCATACAATCACAATCATACAATCCTAATCATACAATTACAATCATACAATCACAATCATACAATCACAATCATACAATCACAATTATGCAATCACATTCATACAATCGCATTCATACAATCCCAATCATACAATCACAATCATACAATCACAATCATACAATCACAATCATAAAATCACAAAAATACAATCATAATCATACAATCACAATCATACAATCGCAATCATACAATCACAATCATACAATCATAATCATAGAATCACAATCACACGATCGCAATCATACAATCACAATCATACCATCACAATCATACCATCACAATCATACCATCACAATCATAAAATCACAATCATACAATCATAATCATACAGTTACAATCATACATCACAATCATACAATCACAATCATACAATCGCAATCATACAATCACAATCATACAATCGCAATCATACAATTACAATCTCCCATATACAATCTCCCAAATACAATCTCCCAAATACAATCATACAATCACAATCATACAATCAAAATCATACAATCATAATCATACAATTACAATCATACATCACAATCATACAATCGCAATCATACAATCGCAATCATACAATCACAATCATACAATCGCAATCATACAGTTACAATCTCCCAAATACAATCTCCCAAATACAATCTCCCAAATACAATCATACAATCACAATCATACAGTCACAATCATACAATCACAATCATACTATCACAATCATACAATCACAATCATACAATCACAATCATACAATCACAATCATACAATTACTGTCATACATCGCAATCATACAATTACAATCATACATCACAATCATACAATCACAATCATACAATCGCAATCATACAGTCACAATCATACAATCGCAATCATACAATTACAATCTCCCAAATACAATCTCCCAAATACAATCATACAATCACAATCATACAGTCACAATCATACAGTCACAATCATACAATCATAATCATACAATCGCAATCATACAATTACAATCTCCCAAATACAATCTCCCAAATACAATCTCCCAAATACAATCATACAATCACAATCATACAATCACAATCATACTTTCACAATCATACAATCACAATCATACAATCACAATCATACAATCACAGTCATACAATCACAGTCATACAATCATAATCATACAATTACAATCATACATCACAATCATACAATCACAATCATACAATCGCAATCATACAATCACAATCATACAATCGCAATCATACAATTACAATCTCCCAAATACAATCTCCCAAATACAATCAAACAATCACAATCATACAATCACAATCATACAATCACAATCATTCAATCACAATCATTCTATCACAATCATACAATCACAATCATACAATCATAATCATACAATTACAATCATACATCACAATCATACAATCACAATCATACAATCACAATCATACAATCACAGTCATACAATCACAGTCATACAATCACAATCATACTATCACAATCATACAATCACAGTCGTACAATCACAATCGTACAATCACAATCATACAATCACAATCATACAATCGCAAACATACAATCGCAATCATACAATCACAATCATACAATCTCAATCATACAATCACAATCATACAATCATAATCATACAATTACAATCATACATCACAATCATACAATCACAATCATACAATCGCAATCATACAATCACAATCATACAATCGCAATCATACAATCACAATCATACAATCTCAATCATACAATCACAATCATACAATCATAATCATACAATTACAATCATACATCACAATCATACAATCACAATCATACAATCGCAATCATACAATCACAATCATACAATCGCAATCATACAATTACAATCTCCGAAATACAATCCCCCAAATACAATCATACAATCACAATCATACAATCACAATCATACAATCACAATCATACAATCACAATCATACAATCACAATCATACAATCATAATCATACAATCACAATCATACTTTCACAATCATACAATCACAATCATACAATCACAATCATACAATCACAATCATACAATCGCAATCATACAATCACAATCATAGAATCTCAATCATACAATCACAATCATACAATCCTAATCATACAATTACAATCATACAATCACAATCATACAATCACAATCATACAATCACAATTATGCAATCACATTCATACAATCGCATTCATACAATCCCAATCATACAATCACAATCATACAATCACAATCATACAATCACAATCATAAAATCACAAAAATACAATCATAATCATACAATCACAATCATACAATCGCAATCATACAATCACAATCATACAATCATAATCATAGAATCACAATCACACGATCGCAATCATACAATCACAATCATACCATCACAATCATACCATCACAATCATACCATCACAATCATAAAATCACAATCATACAATCATAATCATACAGTTACAATCATACATCACAATCATACAATCACAATCATACAATCGCAATCATACAATCACAATCATACAATCGCAATCATACAATTACAATCTCCCATATACAATCTCCCAAATACAATCTCCCAAATACAATCATACAATCACAATCATACAATCAAAATCATACAATCATAATCATACAATTACAATCATACATCACAATCATACAATCGCAATCATACAATCGCAATCATACAATCACAATCATACAATCGCAATCATACAGTTACAATCTCCCAAATACAATCTCCCAAATACAATCTCCCAAATACAATCATACAATCACAATCATACAGTCACAATCATACAATCACAATCATACTATCACAATCATACAATCACAATCATACAATCACAATCATACAATCACAATCATACAATTACTGTCATACATCGCAATCATACAATTACAATCATACATCACAATCATACAATCACAATCATACAATCGCAATCATACAGTCACAATCATACAATCGCAATCATACAATTACAATCTCCCAAATACAATCTCCCAAATACAATCATACAATCACAATCATACAGTCACAATCATACAGTCACAATCATACAATCATAATCATACAATCGCAATCATACAATTACAATCTCCCAAATACAATCTCCCAAATACAATCTCCCAAATACAATCATACAATCACAATCATACAATCACAATCATACCTTCACAATCATACAATCACAATCATACAATCACAATCATACAATCACAGTCATACAATCACAGTCATACAATCATAATCATACAATTACAATCATACATCACAATCATACAATCACAATCATACAATCGCAATCATACAATCACAATCATACAATCGCAATCATACAATTACAATCTCCCAAATACAATCTCCCAAATACAATCAAACAATCACAATCATACAATCACAATCATACAATCACAATCATTCAATCACAATCATTCTATCACAATCATACAATCACAATCATACAATCATAATCATACAATTACAATCATACATCACAATCATACAATCACAATCATACAATCACAATCATACAATCACAGTCATACAATCACAGTCATACAATCACAATCATACTATCACAATCATACAATCACAGTCGTACAATCACAATCGTACAATCACAATCATACAATCACAATCATACAATCGCAAACATACAATCGCAATCATACAATCACAATCATACAATCTCAATCATACAATCACAATCATACAATCATAATCATACAATTACAATCATACATCACAATCATACAATCGCAATCATACAATCACAATCATACAATCGCAATCATACAATCACAATCATACAATCTCAATCATACAATCACAATCATACAATCATAATCATACAATTACAATCATACATCACAATCATACAATCACAATCATACAATTACTGTCATACATCGCAATCATACAATTACAATCATACATCACAATCATACAATCACAATCATACAATCGCAATCATACAGTCACAATCATACAATCGCAATCATACAATTACAATCTCCCAAATACAATCTCCCAAATACAATCATACAATCACAATCATACAGTCACAATCATACAGTCACAATCATACAATCATAATCATACAATCGCAATCATACAATTACAATCTCCCAAATACAATCTCCCAAATACAATCTCCCAAATACAATCATACAATCACAATCATACAATCACAATCATACCTTCACAATCATACAATCACAATCATACAATCACAATCATACAATCACAGTCATACAATCACAGTCATACAATCATAATCATACAATTACAATCATACATCACAATCATACAATCACAATCATACAATCGCAATCATACAATCACAATCATACAATCGCAATCATACAATTACAATCTCCCAAATACAATCTCCCAAATACAATCAAACAATCACAATCATACAATCACAATCATACAATCACAATCATTCAATCACAATCATTCTATCACAATCATACAATCACAATCATACAATCATAATCATACAATTACAATCATACATCACAATCATACAATCACAATCATACAATCACAATCATACAATCACAGTCATACAATCACAGTCATACAATCACAATCATACTATCACAATCATACAATCACAGTCGTACAATCACAATCGTACAATCACAATCATACAATCACAATCATACAATCGCAAACATACAATCGCAATCATACAATCACAATCATACAATCTCAATCATACAATCACAATCATACAATCATAATCATACAATTACAATCATACATCACAATCATACAATCGCAATCATACAATCACAATCATACAATCGCAATCATACAATCACAATCATACAATCTCAATCATACAATCACAATCATACAATCATAATCATACAATTACAATCATACATCACAATCATACAATCACAATCATACAATCGCAATCATACAATCACAATCATACAATCGCAATCATACAATTACAATCTCCGAAATACAATCCCCCAAATACAATCATACAATCACAATCATACAATCACAATCATACAATCACAATCATACAATCACAATCATACAATCATAATCATACAATCACAATCATACTTTCACAATCATACAATCACAATCATACAATCACAATCATACAATCATAATCATACAATCACAATCATACTTTCACAATCATACAATCACAATCATACAATCGCAATCATACAATCACAATCATACCATCACAATCATACAATCACAATCATACAATCATAATCATACAATTAAAATCATACATCACAATCATACAATCACAATCATACAATCGCAATCATACAATCACAATCATAGGATCACAATCATACTTTGACAATCATACAATCACAATCATACAATCACAATCATACAATCACAATCGTACAATCACAATCATACAAACACAGACATACAGTCACAAGCATACAATCACAATCATACAATCACAATCATACAATCACAATCACAGAATCACAATCATACAATCACAATCGCACAACCACAATCAGACAATCACAATCATACAATCACAATCATACAATCACAATCATACAATCACAATCATACAATCACAATCATGCAATCACAATCATACAATCATATTCATACAACCACAATCATACAATCACAATCGTACATTCACAATCGTACAATCACAAACGCACAACCACAATCAGACAATCACACTCATACAATCACAATCATACAATCACAATTATGCAATCACAATCATACAATCGCATTCATACAATCACAATCATACAATCACAATCATACAATCACAATCATACAATCACAATCATACAATCACAATCATACAATCACAATCATACAATCACAATTATGCAATCACAATCATACAATCGCATTCATACAATCGCAATCATACAATCACAATCATACAATCACAATCATACAATCACAATCAAAAAATCACAAAAATACAATCATAAACATACAATCACAATCATACAATCGCAATCATACAATCACAATCATACAACCATAATCATACAATCAGAATCATACGATCGCAATCATACAATCACAATCATACCATCACAATCATACCATGACAATCATACAATCACAATCATACAATCATAATCATACAATTACAATCATACATCACAATCATACAATCACAATCATACAATCGCAATCATACAATCACAATCATACAATCACAATTATGCAATCACAATCATACAATCGCATTCATACAATCACAATCATACAATCACAATCATACAATCACAATCATACAATCACAATCATACAATCACAATCATACAATCACAATTATGCAATCACAATCATACATCACAATCATACAATCACAATCATACAATCGCAATCATACAATCACAATCATACAATCGCAATCATACAATTACAATCTCCCAAATACAATCTCCCAAATACAATCTCCCAAGTACAATCATACAATCACAATCATACAATCACAATCATACAATCACAATCATACTATCACAATCATACAATCACAATCATACAATCACAACCATACAATCAGAATCATACAATCACAATCATACAATCACAATCATACAATCACAATCATACATTCAAAATCATGCAATCACAATCATACAATTACAGTCATACATCGCAATCATACAATTACAATCATACATCACAATCATACAATCACAATCATACAATCGCAATCATACAATCACAATCATACAATCGCAATCATACAATTACAATCTCCCAAATACAATCTCCCAAATACAATCTCCCAAATACAATCATACAATCACAATCATACAGTCACAATCATACAATCATAATCATACAATTACAATCATACATCACAATCATACAATGACAATCATACAATCGCAATCATACAATCACAATCATACAATCGCAATCATACAATCACAATCATACAATCATAATCATACAATTACAAACATACATCACAATCATACAATCACAATTATACAATCGCAATCATACAATCACAATCATACAATCGCAATCATACAATCACAATCATACAATCGCAATCATACAATCACAATCATACAATCGCAATCATACAATCACAATCATACAATCTCAATCATACAATCACAAACATACAATCACAATCATATAATCACAATCATACAATCACAATCATACAATCACAATCATACAATCACAATCATACAATCACAATCATACATTCAAAATCATGCAATCACAATCATACAGTCACAATCATACAATCTCCATCATACAATCACAAACATACAATCACAATCATACAGTCACAATCATGCAATCACAATCATACAATCACAATCATACAATCTCAATCATACAATCACAAGCATACAATCATAATCATACAATTACAATCATACATCACAATCATACAATCACAATCATACAATCGCAATCATACAATCACAATCATACAATCGCAATCATACAATCACAATCATACAATCTCAATCATACAATCACAATCATACAATCATAATCATACAATTACAATCATACATCACAATCATACAATCACAATCATACAATCGCAATCATACAATCACAATCATACAATCTCAATCATACAATCACAATCATACAATCATAATCATACAATTACAATCATACATCACAATCATACAATCACAATCATACAATCGCAATCATACAATCACAATCATACAATCACAATCATTCAATCACAATCATACTATCACAATCGTACAATCACAATCGTACAATCACAATCGCACAACCACAATCAGACAATCACAATCATACAATCACAATCATACAATCACAATCATACAATCACAATCATACTTTCACAATCATACTATCACAATCATACAATCACAATCATACAATCACAGTCATACAATAACAATCATACAATCACAATCATACAATCACAATCATACAATCACAATCATACAATCACAATTATGCAATCACAATCATACAATCGCATTCATACAATCGTAATCATACAATCACAATCATACAATCACAATCACACAATCACAATCATACAATCACAATCATAAAATCACAAAAATACAATCATAATCATACAATCACAATCATACAATCGCAATCATACAATCACAATCATACAATCACAATCATACAATCATAATCATACAATCACAATCAGACGATCGCAATCATACAATCACAACCATACCATCACAATCATACCATCACAATTATACAATCACAATCATACAATCGCAATCATACAATCACAATCATACAATCGCAATCATACAATTACTATCTCCCAAATGCAATCTCCCAAATACAATCTCCCAAATACAATCATACAATCACAATCATACAATCACAATCATACAATCACAATCATACAATCATAATCATACAATTACAATCATACATCACAATCATACAATCGCAATCATACAATCGCAATCATACCATCACAATCATACAATCGCAATCATACAATTACAATCTCCCAAATACAATCATACAATCACAATTATACAATCACAATCATACAATCGCAATCATACAATCATAATCATACAATTACAGTCATACATCGCAATCATACAATCACAATCATACAATCGCAGTCATACAATCACAATCATACAATCGCAATCATGCAATTACAATCTCCCAAATACAATCTCCCAAATACAATTTCCCAAATACAATCACACAATCACAATCATACAATCACAATTATACAATCACAATCATACAATCGCAATCATACAATCACAATCATACAATCGCAATCATACAATTACAATCTCCCAAATGCAATCTCCCAAATACAATCTCCCAAATACAATCATACAATCACAATCATACAATCACAATCATACAATCACAGTCATACAATTACAATCATACAATCACAATCATACAATCACAATCATACAATCACAATCATACATTCAAAATCATGCAATCACAATCATACAATCACAATCATGCAATCACAATCACACAATCATAATCATACAATCACAATCATACAATCACAATCGTACAATCACAATCGTACAATCACAATCGCACAACCACAATCAGACAATCACAATAATACAATCACAAACATACAATCACAATCATATAATCACAAAAATACAATCATAATCATACAATCACAATCATACAATCGCAATCGTACAATCACAATCATACAATCATAATCATACAATCACAATCATACAGATCGCAATCATACAATCACAACCATACCATCACAATCATACAATCACAATCATACAATCACAATCATACAATCACAATTATGCAATCACATTCATACAATCGCATTCATACAATCGCAATCATACAATCACAATGATACAATCACAATCATACAATCACAATCATAAAATCACAAAAATACAATCATAATCATACAATCACAATCATACAATCGCAATCATACAATCACAATCATACAATCATAATCATAGAATCACAATCACACGATCGCAATCATACAATCACAATCATACCATCACAATCATACCATCACAATCATACCATCACAATCATAAAATCACAATCATGCAATCATAATCATACAATTACAATCATACATCACAATCATACAATCACAATCATACAATCACAATCGTACAATCACAATCATACAATCACAATCATACAATCGCAAACATACAATCGCAATCATACAATCACAATCATACAATCTCAATCATACAATCACAATCATACAATCATAATCATACAATTACAATCATACATCACAATCATACAATCACAATCATACAATCGCAATCATACAATCACAATCATACAATCGCAATCATACAATCACAATCATACAATCTCAATCATACAATCGCAAACATACAATCGCAATCATACAATCACAATCATACAATCTCAATCATACAATCACAATCATACAATCATAATCATACAATTACAATCATACATCACAATCATACAATCACAATCATACAATCGCACTCATACAATCACAATCATACAATCGCAATCATACAATCACAATCATACAATCTCAATCATACAATCACAATCATACAATCATAATCATACAATTACAATCATACATCACAATCATACAATCACAATCATACAATCGCAATCATACAATCACAATCATACAATCGCAATCATACAATTACAATCTCCGAAATACAATCCCCCAAATACAATCATACAATCACAATCATACAATCACAATCATACAATCACAATCATACAATCACAATCATACAATCACAATCATACAATCATAATCATACAATCACAATCATACTTTCACAATCATACAATCACAATCATACAATCACAATCATACAATCACAATCATACAATCGCAATCATACAATCACAATCATAGAATCTCAATCATACAATCACAATCATACAATCCTAATCATACAATTACAATCATACAATCACAATCATACAATCACAATCATACAATCACAATTATGCAATCACATTCATACAATCGCATTCATACAATCCCAATCATACAATCACAATCATACAATCACAATCATACAATCACAATCATAAAATCACAAAAATACAATCATAATCATACAATCACAATCATACAATCGCAATCATACAATCACAATCATACAATCATAATCATAGAATCACAATCACACGATCGCAATCATACAATCACAATCATACCATCACAATCATACCATCACAATCATACCATCACAATCATAAAATCACAATCATACAATCATAATCATACAGTTACAATCATACATCACAATCATACAATCACAATCATACAATCGCAATCATACAATCACAATCATACAATCGCAATCATACAATTACAATCTCCCATATACAATCTCCCAAATACAATCTCCCAAATACAATCATACAATCACAATCATACAATCAAAATCATACAATCATAATCATACAATTACAATCATACATCACAATCATACAATCGCAATCATACAATCGCAATCATACAATCACAATCATACAATCGCAATCATACAGTTACAATCTCCCAAATACAATCTCCCAAATACAATCTCCCAAATACAATCATACAATCACAATCATACAGTCACAATCATACAATCACAATCATACTATCACAATCATACAATCACAATCATACAATCACAATCATACAATCACAATCATACAATTACTGTCATACATCGCAATCATACAATTACAATCATACATCACAATCATACAATCACAATCATACAATCGCAATCATACAGTCACAATCATACAATCGCAATCATACAATTACAATCTCCCAAATACAATCTCCCAAATACAATCATACAATCACAATCATACAGTCACAATCATACAGTCACAATCATACAATCATAATCATACAATCGCAATCATACAATTACAATCTCCCAAATACAATCTCCCAAATACAATCATACAATCACAATCATACAATCACAATCATACCTTCACAATCATACAATCACAATCATACAATCACAATCATACAATCACAGTCATACAATCACAGTCATACAATCATAATCATACAATTACAATCATACATCACAATCATACAATCACAATCATACAATCGCAATCATACAATCACAATCATACAATCGCAATCATACAATTACAATCTCCCAAATACAATCTCCCAAATACAATCAAACAATCACAATCATACAATCACAATCATACAATCACAATCATTCAATCACAATCATTCTATCACAATCATACAATCACAATCATACAATCATAATCATACAATTACAATCATACATCACAATCATACAATCACAATCATACAATCACAATCATACAATCACAGTCATACAATCACAGTCATACAATCACAATCATACTATCACAATCATACAATCACAGTCGTACAATCACAATCGTACAATCACAATCATACAATCACAATCATACAATCGCAAACATACAATCGCAATCATACAATCACAATCATACAATCTCAATCATACAATCACAATCATACAATCATAATCATACAATTACAATCATACATCACAATCATACAATCACAATCATACAATCGCAATCATACAATCACAATCATACAATCGCAATCATACAATCACAATCATACAATCTCAATCATACAATCACAATCATACAATCATAATCATACAATTACAATCATACATCACAATCATACAATCACAATCATACAATCGCAATCATACAATCACAATCATACAATCGCAATCATACAATTACAATCTCCGAAATACAATCCCCCAAATACAATCATACAATCACAATCATACAATCACAATCATACAATCACAATCATACAATCACAATCATACAATCATAATCATACAATCACAATCATACTTTCACAATCATACAATCACAATCATACAATCACAATCATACAATCATAATCATACAATCACAATCATACTTTCACAATCATACAATCACAATCATACAATCGCAATCATACAATCACAATCATACCATCACAATCATACAATCACAATCATACAATCATAATCATACAATTAAAATCATACATCACAATCATACAATCACAATCATACAATCGCAATCATACAATCACAATCATAGGATCACAATCATACTTTGACAATCATACAATCACAATCATACAATCACAATCATACAATCACAATCGTACAATCACAATCATACAAACACAGACATACAGTCACAAGCATACAATCACAATCATACAATCACAATCATACAATCACAATCACAGAATCACAATCATACAATCACAATCGCACAACCACAATCAGACAATCACAATCATACAATCACAATCATACAATCACAATCATACAATCACAATCATACAATCACAATCATGCAATCACAATCATACAATCATATTCATACAACCACAATCATACAATCACAATCGTACATTCACAATCGTACAATCACAAACGCACAACCACAATCAGACAATCACACTCATACAATCACAATCATACAATCACAATTATGCAATCACAATCATACAATCGCATTCATACAATCACAATCATACAATCACAATCATACAATCACAATCATACAATCACAATCATACAATCACAATCATACAATCACAATCATACAATCACAATTATGCAATCACAATCATACAATCGCATTCATACAATCGCAATCATACAATCACAATCATACAATCACAATCATACAATCACAATCAAAAAATCACAAAAATACAATCATAAACATACAATCACAATCATACAATCGCAATCATACAATCACAATCATACAACCATAATCATACAATCAGAATCATACGATCGCAATCATACAATCACAATCATACCATCACAATCATACCATGACAATCATACAATCACAATCATACAATCATAATCATACAATTACAATCATACATCACAATCATACAATCACAATCATACAATCGCAATCATACAATCACAATCATACAATCACAATTATGCAATCACAATCATACAATCGCATTCATACAATCACAATCATACAATCACAATCATACAATCACAATCATACAATCACAATCATACAATCACAATCATACAATCACAATTATGCAATCACAATCATACATCACAATCATACAATCACAATCATACAATCGCAATCATACAATCACAATCATACAATCGCAATCATACAATTACAATCTCCCAAATACAATCTCCCAAATACAATCTCCCAAGTACAATCATACAATCACAATCATACAATCACAATCATACAATCACAATCATACTATCACAATCATACAATCACAATCATACAATCACAACCATACAATCAGAATCATACAATCACAATCATACAATCACAATCATACAATCACAATCATACAATCACAATCATACATTCAAAATCATGCAATCACAATCATACAATTACAGTCATACATCGCAATCATACAATTACAATCATACATCACAATCATACAATCACAATCATACAATCGCAATCATACAATCACAATCATACAATCGCAATCATACAATCACAATCATACAATCGCAATCATACAATTACAATCTCCCAAATACAATCTCCCAAATACAATCTCCCAAATACAATCATACAATCACAATCATACAGTCACAATCATACAATCATAATCATACAATTACAATCATACATCACAATCATACAATGACAATCATACAATCGCAATCATACAATCACAATCATACAATCGCAATCATACAATCACAATCATACAATCATAATCATACAATTACAAACATACATCACAATCATACAATCACAATTATACAATCGCAATCATACAATCACAATCATACAATCGCAATCATACAATCACAATCATACAATCGCAATCATACAATCACAATCATACAATCGCAATCATACAATCACAATCATACAATCTCAATCATACAATCACAAACATACAATCACAATCATATAATCACAATCATACAATCACAATCATACAATCACAATCATACAATCACAATCATACAATCACAATCATACATTCAAAATCATGCAATCACAATCATACAGTCACAATCATACAATCTCAATCATACAATCACAAACATACAATCACAATCATACAGTCACAATCATGCAATCACAATCATACAATCACAATCATACAATCTCAATCATACAATCACAAGCATACAATCATAATCATACAATTACAATCATACATCACAATCATACAATCACAATCATACAATCGCAATCATACAATCACAATCATACAATCGCAATCATACAATCACAATCATACAATCTCAATCATACAATCACAATCATACAATCATAATCATACAATTACAATCATACATCACAATCATACAATCACAATCATACAATCGCAATCATACAATCACAATCATACAATCTCAATCATACAATCACAATCATACAATCATAATCATACAATTACAATCATACATCACAATCATACAATCACAATCATACAATCGCAATCATACAATCACAATCATACAATCACAATCATTCAATCACAATCATACTATCACAATCGTACAATCACAATCGTACAATCACAATCGCACAACCACAATCAGACAATCACAATCATACAATCACAATCATACAATCACAATCATACAATCACAATCATACTTTCACAATCATACTATCACAATCATACAATCACAATCATACAATCACAGTCATACAATAACAATCATACAATCACAATCATACAATCACAATCATACAATCACAATCATACAATCACAATTATGCAATCACAATCATACAATCGCATTCATACAATCGTAATCATACAATCACAATCATACAATCACAATCACACAATCACAATCATACAATCACAATCATAAAATCACAAAAATACAATCATAATCATACAATCACAATCATACAATCGCAATCATACAATCACAATCATACAATCACAATCATACAATCATAATCATACAATCACAATCAGACGATCGCAATCATACAATCACAACCATACCATCACAATCATACCATCACAATTATACAATCACAATCATACAATCGCAATCATACAATCACAATCATACAATCGCAATCATACAATTACTATCTCCCAAATGCAATCTCCCAAATACAATCTCCCAAATACAATCATACAATCACAATCATACAATCACAATCATACAATCACAATCATACAATCATAATCATACAATTACAATCATACATCACAATCATACAATCGCAATCATACAATCGCAATCATACCATCACAATCATACAATCGCAATCATACAATTACAATCTCCCAAATACAATCATACAATCACAATTATACAATCACAATCATACAATCGCAATCATACAATCATAATCATACAATTACAGTCATACATCGCAATCATACAATCACAATCATACAATCGCAGTCATACAATCACAATCATACAATCGCAATCATGCAATTACAATCTCCCAAATACAATCTCCCAAATACAATTTCCCAAATACAATCACACAATCACAATCATACAATCACAATTATACAATCACAATCATACAATCGCAATCATACAATCACAATCATACAATCGCAATCATACAATTACAATCTCCCAAATGCAATCTCCCAAATACAATCTCCCAAATACAATCATACAATCACAATCATACAATCACAATCATACAATCATAATCATACAATTACAATCATACATCACAATCATACAATCGCAATCATACAATCGCAATCATACCATCACAATCATACAATCGCAATCATACAATTACAATCTCCCAAATACAATCATACAATCACAATCATACAATCACAATCATACAATCACAATCATACAATCACAGTCATACAATTACAATCATACAATCACAATCATACAATCACAATCATACAATCACAATCATACATTCAAAATCATGCAATCACAATCATACAATCACAATCATGCAATCACAATCACACAATCATAATCATACAATCACAATCATACAATCACAATCGTACAATCACAATCGTACAATCACAATCGCACAACCACAATCAGACAATCACAATAATACAATCACAAACATACAATCACAATCATATAATCACAAAAATACAATCATAATCATACAATCACAATCATACAATCGCAATCGTACAATCACAATCATACAATCATAATCATACAATCACAATCATACAGATCGCAATCATACAATCACAACCATACCATCACAATCATACAATCACAATCATACAATCACAATCATACAATCACAATTATGCAATCACATTCATACAATCGCATTCATACAATCGCAATCATACAATCACAATCATACAATCACAATCATACAATCACAATCATAAAATCACAAAAATACAATCATAATCATACAATCACAATCATACAATCGCAATCATACAATCACAATCATACAATCATAATCATAGAATCACAATCACACGATCGCAATCATACAATCACAATCATACCATCACAATCATACCATCACAATCATACCATCACAATCATAAAATCACAATCATGCAATCATAATCATACAATTACAATCATACATCACAATCATACAATCACAATCATACAATCGCAATCATACAATCACAATCATACAATCGCAATCATACAATTACAATCTCCCATATACAATCTCCCAAATACAATCTCCCAAATACAATCATACAATCACAATCATACAATCAAAATCATACAATCATAATCATACAATTACAATCATACATCACAATCATACAATCGCAATCATACAATCGCAATCATACAATCACAATCATACAATCGCAATCATACAGTTACAATCTCCCAAATACAATCTCCCAAATACAATCTCCCAAATACAATCATACAATCACAATCATACAGTCACAATCATACAATCACAATCATACTATCACAATCATACAATCACAATCATACAATCACAATCATACAATCACAATCATACAATTACAGTCATACATCGCAATCATACAATTACAATCATACATCACATTCATACAATCACAATCATACAATCGCAATCATACAGTCACAATCATACAATCGCAATCATACAATTACAATCTCCCAAATACAATCTCCCAAATACAATCATACAATCACAATCATACAGTCACAATCATACAATCACAATCATACAATCATAATCATACAATTACAATCATACATCACAATCATACAATCACAATCATACAATCGCAATCATACAATTACAATCTCCGAAATACAATCCCCCAAATACAATCATACAATCACAATCATACAATCACAATCATACAATCACAATCATACAATCACAATCATACAATCACAATCATACAATCATAATCATACAATCACAATCATACTTTCACAATCATACAATCACAATCATACAATCACAATCATACAATCATAATCATACAATCACAATCATACTTTCACAATCATACAATCACAATCATACAATCGCAATCATACAATCACAATCATACCATCACAATCATACAATCACAATCATACAATCATAATCATACAATTAAAATCATACATCACAATCATACAATCACAATCATACAATCGCAATCATACAATCACAATCATAGGATCACAATCATACTTTGACAATCATACAATCACAATCATACAATCACAATCATACAATCACAATCGTACAATCACAATCATACAAACACAGACATACAGTCACAAGCATACAATCACAATCATACAATCACAATCATACAATCACAATCACAGAATCACAATCATACAATCACAATCGCACAACCACAATCAGACAATCACAATCATACAATCACAATCATACAATCACAATCATACAATCACAATCATGCAATCACAATCATACAATCATATTCATACAACCACAATCATACAATCACAATCGTACATTCACAATCGTACAATCACAAACGCACAACCACAATCAGACAATCACACTCATACAATCACAATCATACAATCACAATCATACAATCACAATCATAACATCACAATCATACAATCGCAAACATACAATCACAATCATACAATCACAATCATACAATCACAATTATGCAATCACAATCATACAATCGCATTCATACAATCACAATCATACAATCACAATTATGCAATCACAATCATACAATCGCATTCATACAATCACAATCATACAATCACAATCATACAATCACAATCATACAATCACAATCATACAATCACAATCATACAATCACAATCATACAATCACAATTATGCAATCACAATCATACAATCGCATTCATACAATCGCAATCATACAATCACAATCATACAATCACAATCATACAATCACAATCAAAAAATCACAAAAATACAATCATAAACATACAATCACAATCATACAATCGCAATCATACAATCACAATCATACAACCATAATCATACAATCAGAATCATACGATCGCAATCATACAATCACAATCATACCATCACAATCATACCATGACAATCATACAATCACAATCATACAATCATAATCATACAATTACAATCATACATCACAATCATACAATCACAATCATACAATCGCAATCATACAATCACAATCATACAATCACAATTATGCAATCACAATCATACAATCGCATTCATACAATCACAATCATACAATCACAATCATACAATCACAATCATACAATCACAATCATACAATCACAATCATACAATCACAATTATGCAATCACAATCATACAGTCGCATTCATACAATCGCAATCATACAATCACAATCATACAATCACAATCATACAATCACAATCATAAAATCACAAAAATACAATCATAAACATACAATCACAATCGTAAAATCACAATCATACAATCACAATCATACAATCATAATCATACTATCACAGTCATACGATCGCAATCATACAATCACAATCATACCATCACAATCATACCATGACAATCATACAATCACAATCATACAATCATAATCATACAATTACAATCATACATCACAATCATACAATCACAATCATACAATCGCAATCATACAATCACAATCATACAATCGCAATCATACAATTACAATCTCCCAAATACAATCTCCCAAATACAATCTCCCAAATACAATCATACAATCACAATCATACAATCACAATCATACAATCACAATCATACTATCACAATCATACAATCACAATCATACAATCACAACCATACAATCAGAATCATACAATCACAATCATACAATCACAATCATACAATCACAATCATACATTCAAAATCATGCAATCACAATCATACAATTACAGTCATACATCGCAATCATACAATTACAATCATACATCACAATCATACAATCACAATCATACAATCGCAATCATACAATCACAATCATACAATCGCAATCATACAATTACAATCTCCCAAATACAATCTCCCAAATACAATCTCCCAAATACAATCATACAATCACAATCATACAATCACAATCATACAATCATAATCATACAATTACAATCATACATCACAATCATACAATCACAATCATACAATCACAATCATACAATCACAGTCATACAATCACAGTCATACAATCACAATCATACTATCACAATCATACAATCACAGTCGTACAATCACAATCGTACAATCACAATCATACAATCACAATCATACAATCGCAAACATACAATCGCAATCATACAATCACAATCATACAATCTCAATCATACAATCACAATCATACAATCATAATCATACAATTACAATCATACATCACAATCATACAATCACAATCATACAATCGCAATCATACAATCACAATCATACAATCGCAATCATACAATCACAATCATACAATCTCAATCATACAATCACAATCATACAATCATAATCATACAATTACAATCATACATCACAATCATACAATCACAATCATACAATCGCAATCATACAATCACAATCATACAATCGCAATCATACAATTACAATCTCCGAAATACAATCCCCCAAATACAATCATACAATCACAATCATACAATCACAATCATACAATCACAATCATACAATCACAATCATACAATCATAATCATACAATCACAATCATACTTTCACAATCATACAATCACAATCATACAATCACAATCATACAATCATAATCATACAATCACAATCATACTTTCACAATCATACAATCACAATCATACAATCGCAATCATACAATCACAATCATACCATCACAATCATACAATCACAATCATACAATCATAATCATACAATTAAAATCATACATCACAATCATACAATCACAATCATACAATCGCAATCATACAATCACAATCATAGGATCACAATCATACTTTGACAATCATACAATCACAATCATACAATCACAATCATACAATCACAATCGTACAATCACAATCATACAAACACAGACATACAGTCACAAGCATACAATCACAATCATACAATCACAATCATACAATCACAATCACAGAATCACAATCATACAATCACAATCGCACAACCACAATCAGACAATCACAATCATACAATCACAATCATACAATCACAATCATACTATCACAATCATACAATCACAATCATACAATCACAACCATACAATCAGAATCATACAATCACAATCATACAATCACAATCATACAATCACAATCATACATTCAAAATCATGCAATCACAATCATACAATTACAGTCATACATCGCAATCATACAATTACAATCATACATCACAATCATACAATCACAATCATACAATCGCAATCATACAATCACAATCATACAATCGCAATCATACAATTACAATCTCCCAAATACAATCTCCCAAATACAATCTCCCAAATACAATCATACAATCACAATCATACAGTCACAATCATACAATCATAATCATACAATTACAATCATACATCACAATCATACAATGACAATCATACAATCACAATTATGCAATCACATTCATACAATCGCATTCATACAATCGCAATCATACAATCACAATCATACAATCACAATCATACAATCACAATCATAAAATCACAAAAATACAATCATAATCATACAATCACAATCATACAATCGCAATCATACAATCACAATCATACAATCATAATCATAGAATCACAATCACACGATCGCAATCATACAATCACAATCATACCATCACAATCATACCATCACAATCATACCATCACAATCATAAAATCACAATCATGCAATCATAATCATACAATTACAATCATACATCACAATCATACAATCACAATCATACAATCGCAATCATACAATCACAATCATACAATCGCAATCATACAATTACAATCTCCCATATACAATCTCCCAAATACAATCTCCCAAATACAATCATACAATCACAATCATACAATCAAAATCATACAATCATAATCATACAATTACAATCATACATCACAATCATACAATCGCAATCATACAATCGCAATCATACAATCACAATCATACAATCGCAATCATACAGTTACAATCTCCCAAATACAATCTCCCAAATACAATCTCCCAAATACAATCATACAATCACAATCATACAGTCACAATCATACAATCACAATCATACTATCACAATCATACAATCACAATCATACAATCACAATCATACAATCACAATCATACAATCACAATCATACAATTACAGTCATACATCGCAATCATACAATTACAATCATACATCACAATCATACAATCACAATCATACAATCGCAATCATACAATCACAATCATACAATCGCAATCATACAATTACAATCTCCCATATACAATCTCCCAAATACAATCTCCCAAATACAATCATACAATCACAATCATACAATCAAAATCATACAATCATAATCATACAATTACAATCATACATCACAATCATACAATCGCAATCATACAATCGCAATCATACAATCACAATCATACAATCGCAATCATACAGTTACAATCTCCCAAATACAATCTCCCAAATACAATCTCCCAAATACAATCATACAATCACAATCATACAGTCACAATCATACAATCACAATCATACTATCACAATCATACAATCACAATCATACAATCACAATCATACAATCACAATCATACAATTACAGTCATACATCGCAATCATACAATTACAATCATACATCACATTCATACAATCACAATCATACAATCGCAATCATACAGTCACAATCATACAATCGCAATCATACAATTACAATCTCCCAAATACAATCTCCCAAATACAATCATACAATCACAATCATACAGTCACAATCATACAGTCACAATCATACAATCATAATCATACAATCGCAATCATACAATTACAATCTCCCAAATACAATCTCCCAAATACAATCTCCCAAATACAATCATACAATCACAATCATACAATCACAATCATACTTTCACAATCATACAATCACAATCATACAATCACAATCATACAATCACAGTCATACAATCACAGTCATACAATCATAATCATACAATTACAATCATACATCACAATCATACAATCACAATCATACAATCGCAATCATACAATCACAATCATACAATCGCAATCATACAATTACAATCTCCCAAATACAATCTCCCAAATACAATCAAACAATCACAATCATACAATCACAATCATACAATCACAATCATTCAATCACAATCATTCTATCACAATCATACAATCACAATCATACAATCATAATCATACAATTACAATCATACATCACAATCATACAATCACAATCATACAATCACAATCATACAATCACAGTCATACAATCACAGTCATACAATCACAATCATACTATCACAATCATACAATCACAGTCGTACAATCACAATCGTACAATCACAATCATACAATCACAATCATACAATCGCAAACATACAATCGCAATCATACAATCACAATCATACAATCTCAATCATACAATCACAATCATACAATCATAATCATACAATTACAATCATACATCACAATCATACAATCACAATCATACAATCGCAATCATACAATCACAATCATACAATCGCAATCATACAATCACAATCATACAATCTCAATCATACAATCACAATCATACAATCATAATCATACAATTACAATCATACATCACAATCATACAATCACAATCATACAATCGCAATCATACAATCACAATCATACAATCGCAATCATACAATTACAATCTCCGAAATACAATCCCCCAAATACAATCATACAATCACAATCATACAATCACAATCATACAATCACAATCATACAATCACAATCATACAATCACAATCATACAATCATAATCATACAATCACAATCATACAATCGCAATCATACAATCACAATCATACCATCACAATCATACAATCACAATCATACAATCATAATCATACAATTAAAATCATACATCACAATCATACAATCACAATCATACAATCGCAATCATACAATCACAATCATAGGATCACAATCATACTTTGACAATCATACAATCACAATCATACAATCACAATCATACAATCACAATCGTACAATCACAATCATACAAACACAGACATACAGTCACAAGCATACAATCACAATCATACAATCACAATCATACAATCACAATCACAGAAGCACAATCATACAATCACAATCGCACAACCACAATCAGACAATCACAATCATACAATCACAATCATACAATCACAATCATACAATCACAATCATGCAATCACAATCATACAATCATATTCATACAACCACAATCATACAATCACAATCGTACATTCACAATCGTACAATCACAAACGCACAACCACAATCAGACAATCACACTCATACAATCACAATCATACAATCACAATCATACAATCACAATCATAACATCACAATCATACAATCGCAAACATACAATCACAATCATACAATCACAATCATACAATCACAATTATGCAATCACAATCATACAATCGCATTCATACAATCACAATCATACAATCACAATTATGCAATCACAATCATACAATCGCATTCATACAATCACAATCATACAATCACAATCATACAATCACAATCATACAATCACAATCATACAATCACAATCATACAATCACAATCATACAATCACAATTATGCAATCACAATCATACAATCGCATTCATACAATCGCAATCATACAATCACAATCATACAATCACAATCATACAATCACAATCAAAAAATCACAAAAATACAATCATAAACATACAATCACAATCATACAATCGCAATCATACAATCACAATCATACAACCATAATCATACAATCAGAATCATACGATCGCAATCATACAATCACAATCATACCATCACAATCATACCATGACAATCATACAATCACAATCATACAATCATAATCATACAATTACAATCATACATCACAATCATACAATCACAATCATACAATCGCAATCATACAATCACAATCATACAATCACAATTATGCAATCACAATCATACAATCGCATTCATACAATCACAATCATACAATCACAATCATACAATCACAATCATACAATCACAATCATACAATCACAATCATACAATCACAATTATGCAATCACAATCATACAGTCGCATTCATACAATCGCAATCATACAATCACAATCATACAATCACAATCATACAATCACAATCATAAAATCACAAAAATACAATCATAAACATACAATCACAATCGTAAAATCACAATCATACAATCACAATCATACAATCATAATCATACTATCACAGTCATACGATCGCAATCATACAATCACAATCATACCATCACAATCATACCATGACAATCATACAATCACAATCATACAATCATAATCATACAATTACAATCATACATCACAATCATACAATCACAATCATACAATCGCAATCATACAATCACAATCATACAATCGCAATCATACAATTACAATCTCCCAAATACAATCTCCCAAATACAATCTCCCAAATACAATCATACAATCACAATCATACAATCACAATCATACAATCACAATCATACTATCACAATCATACAATCACAATCATACAATCACAACCATACAATCAGAATCATACAATCACAATCATACAATCACAATCATACAATCACAATCATACATTCAAAATCATGCAATCACAATCATACAATTACAGTCATACATCGCAATCATACAATTACAATCATACATCACAATCATACAATCACAATCATACAATCGCAATCATACAATCACAATCATACAATCGCAATCATACAATTACAATCTCCCAAATACAATCTCCCAAATACAATCTCCCAAATACAATCATACAATCACAATCATACAGTCACAATCATACAATCATAATCATACAATTACAATCATACATCACAATCATACAATGACAATCATACAATCGCAATCATACAATCACAATCATACAATCGCAATCATACAATCACAATCATACAATCATAATCATACAATTACAAACATACATCACAATCATACAATCACAATTATACAATCGCAATCATACAATCACAATCATACAATCGCAATCATACAATCACAATCATACAATCGCAATCATACAATCACAATCATACAATCGCAATCATACAATCACAATCATACAATCTCAATCATACAATCACAAACATACAATCACAATCATATAATCACAATCATACAATCACAATCATACAATCACAATCATACAATCACAATCATACAATCACAATCATACATTCAAAATCATGCAATCACAATCATACAGTCACAATCATACAATCTCAATCATACAATCACAAACATACAATCACAATCATACAGTCACAATCATGCAATCACAATCATACAATCACAATCATACAATCTCAATCATACAATCACAAGCATACAATCATAATCATACAATTACAATCATACATCACAATCATACAATCACAATCATACAATCGCAATCATACAATCACAATCATACAATCGCAATCATACAATCACAATCATACAATCTCAATCATACAATCACAATCATACAATCATAATCATACAATTACAATCATACATCACAATCATACAATCACAATCATACAATCGCAATCATACAATCACAATCATACAATCTCAATCATACAATCACAATCATACAATCATAATCATACAATTACAATCATACATCACAATCATACAATCACAATCATACAATCGCAATCATACAATCACAATCATACAATCACAATCATTCAATCACAATCATACTATCACAATCGTACAATCACAATCGTACAATCACAATCGCACAACCACAATCAGACAATCACAATCATACAATCACAATCATACAATCACAATCATACAATCACAATCATACTTTCACAATCATACTATCACAATCATACAATCACAATCATACAATCACAGTCATACAATAACAATCATACAATCACAATCATACAATCACAATCATACAATCACAATCATACAATCACAATTATGCAATCACAATCATACAACCGCATTCATACAATCGCAATCATACAATCACAATCATACAATCACAATCACACAATCACAATCATACAATCACAATCATAAAATCACAAAAATACAATCATAATCATACAATCACAATCATACAATCGCAATCATACAATCACAATCATACAATCATAATCATACAATCACAATCAGACGATCGCAATCATACAATCACAACCATACCATCACAATCATACCATCACAATTATACAATCACAATCATACAATCGCAATCATACAATCACAATCATACAATCGCAATCATACAATTACTATCTCCCAAATGCAATCTCCCAAATACAATCTCCCAAATACAATCATACAATCACAATCATACAATCACAATCATACAATCACAATCATACAATCATAATCATACAATTACAATCATACATCACAATCATACAATCGCAATCATACAATCGCAATCATACCATCACAATCATACAATCGCAATCATACAATTACAATCTCCCAAATACAATCATACAATCACAATTATACAATCACAATCATACAATCGCAATCATACAATCATAATCATACAATTACAGTCATACATCGCAATCATACAATCACAATCATACAATCGCAGTCATACAATCACAATCATACAATCGCAATCATGCAATTACAATCTCCCAAATACAATCTCCCAAATACAATTTCCCAAATACAATCACACAATCACAATCATACAATCACAATTATACAATCACAATCATACAATCGCAATCATACAATCACAATCATACAATCGCAATCATACAATTACAATCTCCCAAATGCAATCTCCCAAATACAATCTCCCAAATACAATCATACAATCACAATCATACAATCACAATCATACAATCATAATCATACAATTACAATCATACATCACAATCATACAATCGCAATCATACAATCGCAATCATACAATTACAATCTCCCAAATACAATCTCCCAAATACAATCATACAATCACAATCATACAGTCACAATCATACAATCATAATCATACAATTACAATCATACATCACAATCATACAATGACAATCATACAATCGCAATCATACAATCACAATCATACAATCGCAATCATACAATCACAATCATACAATCATAATCATACAATTACAAACATACATCACAATCATACAATCACAATTATACAATCGCAATCATACAATCACAATCATACAATCGCAATCATACAATCACAATCATACAATCGCAATCATACAATCACAATCATACAATCGCAATCATACAATCACAATCATACAATCTCAATCATACAATCACAAACATACAATCACAATCATATAATCACAATCATACAATCACAATCATACAATCACAATCATACAATCACAATCATACAATCACAATCATACATTCAAAATCATGCAATCACAATCATACAGTCACAATCATACAATCTCAATCATACAATCACAAACATACAATCACAATCATACAGTCACAATCATGCAATCACAATCATACAATCACAATCATACAATCTCAATCATACAATCACAAGCATACAATCATAATCATACAATTACAATCATACATCACAATCATACAATCACAATCATACAATCGCAATCATACAATCACAATCATACAATCGCAATCATACAATCACAATCATACAATCTCAATCATACAATCACAATCATACAATCATAATCATACAATTACAATCATACATCACAATCATACAATCACAATCATACAATCGCAATCATACAATCACAATCATACAATCTCAATCATACAATCACAATCATACAATCATAATCATACAATTACAATCATACATCACAATCATACAATCACAATCATACAATCGCAATCATACAATCACAATCATACAATCACAATCATTCAATCACAATCATACTATCACAATCGTACAATCACAATCGTACAATCACAATCGCACAACCACAATCAGACAATCACAATCATACAATCACAATCATACAATCACAATCATACAATCACAATCATACTTTCACAATCATACTATCACAATCATACAATCACAATCATACAATCACAGTCATACAATAACAATCATACAATCACAATCATACAATCACAATCATACAATCACAATCATACAATCACAATTATGCAATCACAATCATACAACCGCATTCATACAATCGCAATCATACAATCACAATCATACAATCACAATCACACAATCACAATCATACAATCACAATCATAAAATCACAAAAATACAATCATAATCATACAATCACAATCATACAATCGCAATCATACAATCACAATCATACAATCATAATCATACAATCACAATCAGACGATCGCAATCATACAATCACAACCATACCATCACAATCATACCATGACAATCATACAATCACAATCATACAATCATAATCATACAATTACAATCATACATCACAATCATACAATCACAATCATACAATCGCAATCATACAATCACAATCATACAATCACAATTATGCAATCACAATCATACAATCGCATTCATACAATCACAATCATACAATCACAATCATACAATCACAATCATACAATCACAATCATACAATCACAATCATACAATCACAATTATGCAATCACAATCATACAGTCGCATTCATACAATCGCAATCATACAATCACAATCATACAATCACAATCATACAATCACAATCATAAAATCACAAAAATACAATCATAAACATACAATCACAATCGTAAAATCACAATCATACAATCACAATCATACAATCATAATCATACTATCACAGTCATACGATCGCAATCATACAATCACAATCATACCATCACAATCATACCATGACAATCATACAATCACAATCATACAATCATAATCATACAATTACAATCATACATCACAATCATACAATCACAATCATACAATCGCAATCATACAATCACAATCATACAATCGCAATCATACAATTACAATCTCCCAAATACAATCTCCCAAATACAATCTCCCAAATACAATCATACAATCACAATCATACAATCACAATCATACAATCACAATCATACTATCACAATCATACAATCACAATCATACAATCACAACCATACAATCAGAATCATACAATCACAATCATACAATCACAATCATACAATCACAATCATACATTCAAAATCATGCAATCACAATCATACAATTACAGTCATACATCGCAATCATACAATTACAATCATACATCACAATCATACAATCACAATCATACAATCGCAATCATACAATCACAATCATACAATCGCAATCATACAATTACAATCTCCCAAATACAATCTCCCAAATACAATCTCCCAAATACAATCATACAATCACAATCATACAGTCACAATCATACAATCATAATCATACAATTACAATCATACATCACAATCATACAATGACAATCATACAATCGCAATCATACAATCACAATCATACAATCGCAATCATACAATCACAAACATACAATCACAATCATATAATCACAATCATACAATCACAATCATACAATCACAATCATACAATCACAATCATACAATCACAATCATACAATCTCAATCATACAATCACAAACATACAATCACAATCATATAATCACAATCATACAATCACAATCATACAATCACAATCATACAATCACAATCATACAATCACAATCATACATTCAAAATCATGCAATCACAATCATACAGTCACAATCATACAATCTCAATCATACAATCACAAACATACAATCACAATCATACAGTCACAATCATGCAATCACAATCATACAATCACAATCATACAATCTCAATCATACAATCACAAGCATACAATCATAATCATACAATTACAATCATACATCACAATCATACAATCACAATCATACAATCGCAATCATACAATCACAATCATACAATCGCAATCATACAATCACAATCATACAATCTCAATCATACAATCACAATCATACAATCATAATCATACAATTACAATCATACATCACAATCATACAATCACAATCATACAATCGCAATCATACAATCACAATCATACAATCTCAATCATACAATCACAATCATACAATCATAATCATACAATTACAATCATACATCACAATCATACAATCACAATCATACAATCGCAATCATACAATCACAATCATACAATCACAATCATTCAATCACAATCATACTATCACAATCGTACAATCACAATCGTACAATCACAATCGCACAACCACAATCAGACAATCACAATCATACAATCACAATCATACAATCACAATCATACAATCACAATCATACTTTCACAATCATACTATCACAATCATACAATCACAATCATACAATCACAGTCATACAATAACAATCATACAATCACAATCATACAATCACAATCATACAATCACAATCATACAATCACAATTATGCAATCACAATCATACAACCGCATTCATACAATCGCAATCATACAATCACAATCATACAATCACAATCACACAATCACAATCATACAATCACAATCATAAAATCACAAAAATACAATCATAATCATACAATCACAATCATACAATCGCAATCATACAATCACAATCATACAATCATAATCATACAATCACAATCAGACGATCGCAATCATACAATCACAACCATACCATCACAATCATACCATCACAATTATACAATCACAATCATACAATCGCAATCATACAATCACAATCATACAATCGCAATCATACAATTACTATCTCCCAAATGCAATCTCCCAAATACAATCTCCCAAATACAATCATACAATCACAATCATACAATCACAATCATACAATCACAATCATACAATCATAATCATACAATTACAATCATACATCACAATCATACAATCGCAATCATACAATCGCAATCATACCATCACAATCATACAATCGCAATCATACAATTACAATCTCCCAAATACAATCATACAATCACAATTATACAATCACAATCATACAATCGCAATCATACAATCATAATCATACAATTACAGTCATACATCGCAATCATACAATCACAATCATACAATCGCAGTCATACAATCACAATCATACAATCGCAATCATGCAATTACAATCTCCCAAATACAATCTCCCAAATACAATTTCCCAAATACAATCACACAATCACAATCATACAATCACAATTATACAATCACAATCCTACAATCGCAATCATACAATCACAATCATACAATCGCAATCATACAATTACAATCTCCCAAATGCAATCTCCCAAATACAATCTCCCAAATACAATCATACAATCACAATCATACAATCACAATCATACAATCATAATCATACAATTACAATCATACATCACAATCATACAATCGCAATCATACAATCGCAATCATACAATTACAATCTCCCAAATACAATCTCCCAAATACAATCATACAATCACAATCATACAGTCACAATCATACAATCATAATCATACAATTACAATCATACATCACAATCATACAATGACAATCATACAATCGCAATCATACAATCACAATCATACAATCGCAATCATACAATCACAATCATACAATCATAATCATACAATTACAAACATACATCACAATCATACAATCACAATTATACAATCGCAATCATACAATCACAATCATACAATCGCAATCATACAATCACAATCATACAATCGCAATCATACAATCACAATCATACAATCGCAATCATACAATCACAATCATACAATCTCAATCATACAATCACAAACATACAATCACAATCATATAATAACAATCATACAATCACAATCATACAATCACAATCATACAATCACAATCATACAATCACAATCATACATTCAAAATCATGCAATCACAATCATACAGTCACAATCATACAATCTCAATCATACAATCACAAACATACAATCACAATCATACAGTCACAATCATGCAATCACAATCATACAATCACAATCATACAATCTCAATCATACAATCACAAGCATACAATCATAATCATACAATTACAATCATACATCACAATCATACAATCACAATCATACAATCGCAATCATACAATCACAATCATACAATCGCAATCATACAATCACAATCATACAATCTCAATCATACAATCACAATCATACAATCATAATCATACAATTACAATCATACATCACAATCATACAATCACAATCATACAATCGCAATCATACAATCACAATCATACAATCACAATCATTCAATCACAATCATACTATCACAATCGTACAATCACAATCGTACAATCACAATCGCACAACCACAATCAGACAATCACAATCATACAATCACAATCATACAATCACAATCATACAATCACAATCATACTTTCACAATCATACTATCACAATCATACAATCACAATCATACAATCACAGTCATACAATAACAATCATACAATCACAATCATACAATCACAATCATACAATCACAATCATACAATCACAATTATGCAATCACAATCATACAACCGCATTCATACAATCGCAATCATACAATCACAATCATACAATCACAATCACACAATCACAATCATACAATCACAATCATAAAATCACAAAAATACAATCATAATCATACAATCACAATCATACAATCGCAATCATACAATCACAATCATACAATCATAATCATACAATCACAATCAGACGATCGCAATCATACAATCACAACCATACCATCACAATCATACCATCACAATTATACAATCACAATCATACAATCGCAATCATACAATCACAATCATACAATCGCAATCATACAATTACTATCTCCCAAATGCAATCTCCCAAATACAATCTCCCAAATACAATCATACAATCACAATCATACAATCACAATCATACAATCACAATCATACAATCATAATCATACAATTACAATCATACATCACAATCATACAATCGCAATCATACAATCGCAATCATACCATCACAATCATACAATCGCAATCATACAATTACAATCTCCCAAATACAATCATACAATCACAATTATACAATCACAATCATACAATCGCAATCATACAATCATAATCATACAATTACAGTCATACATCGCAATCATACAATCACAATCATACAATCGCAGTCATACAATCACAATCATACAATCGCAATCATGCAATTACAATCTCCCAAATACAATCTCCCAAATACAATTTCCCAAATACAATCACACAATCACAATCATACAATCACAATTATACAATCACAATCATACAATCGCAATCATACAATCACAATCATACAATCGCAATCATACAATTACAATCTCCCAAATGCAATCTCCCAAATACAATCTCCCAAATACAATCATACAATCACAATCATACAATCACAATCATACAATCATAATCATACAATTACAATCATACATCACAATCATACAATCGCAATCATACAATCGCAATCATACAATTACAATCTCCCAAATACAATCTCCCAAATACAATCTCCCAAATACAATCATACAATCACAATCATACAATCACAATCATACAATCACAATCATACTATCACAATCATACAATCACAATCATACAATCACAACCATACAATCAGAATCATACAATCACAATCATACAATCACAATCATACAATCGCAATCATACATTCAAAATCATGCAATCACAATCATACAATTACAGTCATACATCGCAATCATACAATTACAATCATACATCACAATCATACAATCACAATCATACAATCGCAATCATACAATCACAATCATACAATCGCAATCATACAATTACAATCTCCCAAATACAATCTCCCAAATACAATCTCCCAAATACAATCATACAATCACAATCATACAGTCACAATCATACAATCATAATCATACAATTACAATCATACATCACAATCATACAATGACAATCATACAATCGCAATCATACAATCACAATCATACAATCGCAATCATACAATCACAATCATACAATCATAATCATACAATTACAAACATACATCACAATCATACAATCACAATTATACAATCGCAATCATACAATCACAATCATACAATCGCAATCATACAATCACAATCATACAATCGCAATCATACAATCACAATCATACAATCGCAATCATACAATCACAATCATACAATCTCAATCATACAATCACAAACATACAATCACAATCATATAATCACAATCATACAATCACAATCATACAATCACAATCATACAATCACAATCATACAATCACAATCATACATTCAAAATCATGCAATCACAATCATACAGTCACAATCATACAATCTCAATCATACAATCACAAACATACAATCACAATCATACAGTCACAATCATGCAATCACAATCATACAATCACAATCATACAATCTCAATCATACAATCACAAGCATACAATCATAATCATACAATTACAATCATACATCACAATCATACAATCACAATCATACAATCGCAATCATACAATCACAATCATACAATCGCAATCATACAATCACAATCATACAATCTCAATCATACAATCACAATCATACAATCATAATCATACAATTACAATCATACATCACAATCATACAATCACAATCATACAATCGCAATCATACAATCACAATCATACAATCTCAATCATACAATCACAATCATACAATCATAATCATACAATTACAATCATACATCACAATCATACAATCACAATCATACAATTGCAATCATACAATCACAATCATACAATCACAATCATTCAATCACAATCATACTATCACAATCGTACAATCACAATCGTACAATCACAATCGCACAACCACAATCAGACAATCACAATCATACAATCACAATCATACAATCACAATCATACAATCACAATCATACTTTCACAATCATACTATCACAATCATACAATCACAATCATACAATCACAGTCATACAATAACAATCATACAATCACAATCATACAATCACAATCATACAATCACAATCATACAATCACAATTATTCAATCACAATCATACAATCGCATTCATACAATCACAATCATACAATCACAATCATACAATCACAATCACACAATCACAATCATACAATCGCAATCATACAATCACAATCATACAATCATAATCATACAATCACAATCAGACGATCGCAATCATACAATCACAACCATACCATCACAATCATACCATCACAATTATACAATCACAATCATACAATCGCAATCATACAATCACAATCATACAATCGCAATCATACAATTACTATCTCCCAAATGCAATCTCCCAAATACAATCTCCCAAATACAATCATACAATCACAATCATACAATCACAATCATACAATCACAATCATACAATCATAATCATACAATTACAATCATACATCACAATCATACAATCGCAATCATACAATCGCAATCATACCATCACAATCATACAATCGCAATCATACAGTTACAATCTCCCAAATACAATCATACAATCACAATTATACAATCACAATCATACAATCGCAATCATACAATCATAATCATACAATTACAGTCATACATCGAAATCATACAATCACAATCATACAATCGCAGTCATACAATCACAATCATACAATCGCAATCATGCAATTACAATCTCCCAAATACAATCTCCCAAATACAATTTCCCAAATACAATCACACAATCACAATCATACAATCACAATTATACAATCACAATCATACAATCGCAATCATACAATCACAATCATACAATCGCAATCATACAATTACAATCTCCCAAATGCAATCTCCCAAATACAATCTCCCAAATACAATCATACAATCACAATCATACAATCACAATCATACAATCATAATCATACAATTACAATCATACATCACAATCATACAATCGCAATCATACAATCGCAATCATACCATCACAATCATACAATCGCAATCATACAATTACAATCTCCCAAATACAATCATACAATCACAATCATACAATCACAATCATACAATCACAATCATACAATCACAGTCATACAATTACAATCATACAATCACAATCATACAATCACAATCATACATTCAAAATCATGCAATCACAATCATACAATCACAATCATGCAATCACAATCACACAATCATAATCATACAATCACAATCATACAATCACAATCGTACAATCACAATCGTACAATCACAATCGCACAACCACAATCAGACAATCACAATAATACAATCACAAACATACAATCACAATCATATAATCACAAAAATACAATCACAAAAATACAATCATAATCATACAATCACAATCATACAATCGCAATCGTACAATCACAATCATACAATCATAATCATACAATCACAATCATACAGATCGCAATCATACAATCACAACCATACCATCACAATCATACAATCACAATCATACAATCACAATCATACAATCACAATTATGCAATCACATTCATACAATCGCATTCATACAATCGCAATCATACAATCACAATCATACAATCACAATCATACAATCACAATCATAAAATCACAAAAATACAATCATAATCATACAATCACAATCATACAATCGCAATCATACAATCACAATCATACAATCATAATCATAGAATCACAATCACACGATCGCAATCATACAATCACAATCATACCATCACAATCATACCATCACAATCATACCATCACAATCATAAAATCACAATCATGCAATCATAATCATACAATTACAATCATACATCACAATCATACAATCACAATCATACAATCGCAATCATACAATCATAATCATACAATCGCAATCATACAATTAGAATCTCCCAAATGCAATCTCCCAAATACAATCTCCCAAATACAATCATACAATCACAATCATACAATCACAATCATACAATCATAATCATACAATTACAATCATACATCACAATCATACAATCGCAATCATACAATCGCAATCATACCATCACAATCATACAATCGCAATCATACAATTACAATCTCCCAAATACAATCATACAATCACAATCATACAATCACAATCATACAATCACAATCATACAATCACAATCATACAATTACAATCATATAATCACAATCATACAATCACAATCATACAATCACAATCATACATTCAAAATCATGCAATCACAATCATACAATCACAATCATGCAATCACAATCACACAATCATAATCATACAATCACAATCATACAATCACAATCGTAGAATCACAATCGTACAATCACAATCGCAGAACCACAAACAGACAATCACAATAATACAATCACAAACATACAATCACAATCATATAATCACAAAAATACAATCATAATCATTCAATCACAATCATACAATCGCAATCGTACAATCACAATCATACAATCATAATCATACAATCACAATCATACAGATCGCAATCATACAATCACAACCATACCATCACAATCATACAATCACAATCATACAATCACAATCATACAATCACAATCATACAATCACAATTATGCAATCACATTCATACAATCGCATTCATACAATCGCAATCATACAATCACAATCATACAATCACAATCATACAATCACAATCATAAAATCACAAAAATACAATCATAATCATACAATCACAATCATACAATCGCAATCATACAATCACAATCATACAATCATAATCATAGAATCACAATCACACGATCGCAATCATACAATCACAATCATACCATCACAATCATACCATCACAATCATACCATCACAATCATAAAATCACAATCATGCTATCATAATCATACAATTACAATCATACATCACAATCATACAATCACAATCATACAATCGCAATCATACAATCACAATCATACAATCGCAATCATACAATTACAATCTCCCATATACAATCTCCCAAATACAATCTCCCAAATACAATCATACAATCACAATCATACAATCAAAATCATACAATCATAATCATACAATTACAATCATACATCACAATCATACAATCGCAATCATACAATCGCAATCATACAATCACAATCATACAATCGCAATCATACAGTTACAATCTCCCAAATACAATCTCCCAAATACAATCTCCCAAATACAATCATACAATCACAATCATACAGTCACAATCATACAATCACAATCATACTATCACAATCATACAATCACAATCATGCAATCACAATCATACAATCATATTCATACAACCACAATCATACAATCACAATCGTACATTCACAATCGTACAATCACAAACGCACAACCACAATCAGACAATCACACTCATACAATCACAATCATACAATCACAATCATACAATCACAATCATAACATCACAATCATACAATCGCAAACATACAATCACAATCATACAATCACAATCATACAATCACAATTATGCAATCACAATCATACAATCGCATTCATACAATCACAATCATACAATCACAATTATGCAATCACAATCATACAATCGCATTCATACAATCACAATCATACAATCACAATCATACAATCACAATCATACAATCACAATCATACAATCACAATCATACAATCACAATCATACAATCACAATTATGCAATCACAATCATACAATCGCATTCATACAATCGCAATCATACAATCACAATCATACAATCACAATCATACAATCACAATCATAAAATCACAAAAATACAATCATAAACATACAATCACAATCATACAATCGCAATCATACAATCACAATCATACAACCATAATCATACAATCAGAATCATACGATCGCAATCATACAATCACAATCATACCATCACAATCATACCATGACAATCATACAATCACAATCATACAATCATAATCATACAATTACAATCATACATCACAATCATACAATCACAATCATACAATCGCAATCATACAATCACAATCATACAATCACAATTATGCAATCACAATCATACAATCGCATTCATACAATCACAATCATACATCACAATCATACAATCACAATCATACAATCGCAATCATACAATCTCAATCATACAATCGCAATCATACAATTACAATCTCCCAAATACAATCTCCCAAATACAATCTCCAAAATACAATCTCCCAAATACAATCATACAATCACAATCATACAATCACAATCATACAATCACAATCATACAATCACAATCATACTATCACAATCATACAATCACAATCATACAATCACAACCATACAATCAGAATCATACAATCACAATCATACAATCACAATCATACAATCACAATCATACATTCAAAATCATGCAATCACAATCATACAATTACAGTCATACATCGCAATCATACAATTACAATCATACATCACAATCATACAATCACAATCATACAATCGCAATCATACAATCACAATCATACAATCGCAATCATACAATTACAATCTCCCAAATACAATCTCCCAAATACAATCTCCCAAATACAATCTCCCAAATACAATCATACAATCACAATCATACAGTCACAATCATACAATCATAATCATACAATTACAATCATACATCACAATCATACAATCACAATCATACAATCGCAATCATACAATCACAATCATACAATCGCAATCATACAATTGCAATCTCCCAAATACAATCTCCCAAATACAATCTCCCAAATACAATCATACAATCACAATCATACAATCACAATCATACAATCACAATCACTCAATCACAATCATACTATCACAATCATACAATCACAATCATACAATCACAATCATATAATCACAATCATACAATCACAATCATACAATCACAATCATACAATCACAATCATACATTCAAAATCATGCAATCACAATCATACCGTCACAGTCATGCAATCACAATCATACAATCATAATCATACAATCACAATCATACAATCACAATCGTACAATCACAATCGTACAATCACAATCGCACAACCACAATCAGACAATCACAATCATACAATCACAGTCATACAATCACAATCATAGAATCACAATCATACTTTTACAATCATACAATCACAATCATACAATCACAATCGTACAATCACAATCATACAATCACAATCATACAGTCACAATCATACAATCACAAACATACAATCCCAATCATACAATCACAATCATACAATCACAATCATACAATCGCAATCATACAATCACAATCATACAATCGCAATCATACAATCACAATCATACAATCTCAATCATACAATCACAAACATACAATCACAATCATACAGTCACAATCATGCAATCACAATCATACAATCACAATCATACAATCTCAATCATACAATCACAATCATACAATCATAATCATACAATTACAAACATACATCACAATCATACAATCACTATCATACAATCGCAATCATACAATCACAATCATACAATCACAATCATACAATCGCAATCATACAATTACAATCTCCCAAATACAATCTCCCAAATACAATCAAACAATCACAATCATACAATCACAATCATACAATCGCAATCATTCAATCACAATCATTCAATCACAATCATTCTATCACAATCATACAATCACAATCATACAATCATAATCATACAATTACAATCATACATCACAATCATACAATCACAATCATACAATCACAATCATACAATCACAGTCATACAATCACAGTCATACAATCACAATCATACAATCACAATCATACAATCACAATCATTCAATCACAATCATTCTATCACAATCATACAATCACAATCATACAATCATAATCATACAATTACAATCATACAATCACAATCATACAATCACAGTCATACAATCACAGTCATACAATCACAATCATACTATCACAATCATACAATCACAATCATACAATCACAATTATGCAATCACAATCATACAATCGCATTCATACAATCGCAATCATACAATCACAATCATACAATCACAATCACACAATCACAATCATACAATCACAATCATAAAATCACAAAAATACAATCATAATCATACAATCACAATCATACAATCGCAATCATACAATCACAATCATACAATCATAATCATACAATCACAATCAGACGATCGCAATCATACAATCACAACCATACCATCACAATCATACCATCACAATTATGCAATCACAATCATACAATCGCATTCATACAATCGCAATCATACAATCACAATCATACAATCGCAGTCATACAATCACAATCATACAATCGCAATCATGCAATTACAATCTCCCAAATACAATCTCCCAAATACAATTTCCCAAATACAATCACACAATCACAATCATACAATCACAATTATACAATCACAATCATACAATCGCAATCATACAATCACAATCATACAATCGCAATCATACAATTACAATCTCCCAAATGCAATCTCCCAAATACAATCTCCCAAATACAATCATACAATCACAATCATACAATCACAATCATACAATCATAATCATACAATTACAATCATACATCACAATCATACAATCGCAATCATACAATCGCAATCATACCATCACAATCATACAATCGCAATCATACAATTACAATCTCCCAAATACAATCATACAATCACAATCATACAATCACAATCATACAATCACAATCATACAATCACAATCATACAATTACAATCATACAATCACAATCATACAATCACAATCATACAATCACAATCATACATTCAAAATCATGCAATCACAGTCATACAATCACAATCATGCAATCACAATCATACAATCATAATCATACAATCACAATCATACAATCACAATCGACAATCACAATCGTACAATCACAATCGCACAACCACAATCAGACAATCACAATAATACAATCACAAACATACAATCACAATCATATAATCACAAAAATACAATCATAATCATACAATCACAATCATACAATCACAATCATACAATCACAATCATACTATCACAATCATACAATCACAATCATACAATCACAACCATACAATCAGAATCATACAATCACAATCATACAATCACAATCATACAATCACAATCATACATTCAAAATCATGCAATCACAATCATACAATTACAGTCATACATCGCAATCATACAATTACAATCATACATCACAATCATACAATCACAATCATACAATCGCAATCATACAATCACAATCATACAATCGCAATCATACAATTACAATCTCCCAAATACAATCTCCCAAATACAATCTCCCAAATACAATCTCCCAAATACAATCATACAATCACAATCATACAGTCACAATCATACAATCATAATCATACAATTACAATCATACATCACAATCATACAATCACAATCATACAATCGCAATCATACAATCACAATCATACAATCGCAATCATACAATTGCAATCTCCCAAATACAATCTCCCAAATACAATCTCCCAAATACAATCATACAATCACAATCATACAATCACAATCATACAATCACAATCACTCAATCACAATCATACTATCACAATCATACAATCACAATCATACAATCACAATCATATAATCACAATCATACAATCACAATCATACAATCACAATCATACAATCACAATCATACAATCACAATCATACATTCAAAATCATGCAATCACAATCATACCGTCACAGTCATGCAATCACAATCATACAATCATAATCATACAATCACAATCATACAATCACAATCGTACAATCACAATCGTACAATCACAATCGCACAACCACAATCAGACAATCACAATCATACAATCACAGTCATACAATCACAATCATAGAATCACAATCATACTTTTACAATCATACAATCACAATCATACAATCACAATCGTACAATCACAATCATACAATCACAATCATACAGTCACAATCATACAATCACAATCATACAATCCCAATCATACAATCACAATCATACAATCACAATCATACAATCGCAATCATACAATCACAATCATACAATCGCAATCATACAATCACAATCATACAATCTCAATCATACAATCACAAACATACAATCACAATCATACAGTCACAATCATGCAATCACAATCATACAATCACAATCATACAATCTCAATCATACAATCACAATCATACAATCATAATCATACAATTACAAACATACATCACAATCATACAATCACTATCATACAATCGCAATCATACAATCACAATCATACAATCACAATCATACAATCGCAATCATACAATTACAATCTCCCAAATACAATCTCCCAAATACAATCAAACAATCACAATCATACAATCACAATCATACAATCACAATCATTCAATCACAATCATTCAATCACAATCATTCTATCACAATCATACAATCACAATCATACAATCATAATCATACAATTACAATCATACATCACAATCATACAATCACAATCATACAATCACAATCATACAATCACAGTCATACAATCACAGTCATACAATCACAATCATACAATCACAATCATACAATCACAATCATTCAATCACAATCATTCTATCACAATCATACAATCACAATCATACAATCATAATCATACAATTACAATCATACAATCACAATCATACAATCACAGTCATACAATCACAGTCATACAATCACAATCATACTATCACAATCATACAATCACAATCGTACAATCACAATCATACAATCGCAATCATACAATCACAATCATACAATCGCAATCATACAATCACAATCATACAATCTCAATCATACAATCACAATCATACAATCATAATCATACAATTACAATCATACATCACAATCATACAATCGCAATCATACAATCGCAATCATACAATCACAATCATACAATCTCAATCATACAATCACAATCATACAATCATAATCATACATCACAATCATACATCACAATCATACAATCGCAATCATACAATCGCAATCATACAATCACAATCATACAATCACAATCATTCAATCACAATCATACTATCACAATCGTACAATCACAATCGTACAATCACAATCGCACAACCACAATCAGACAATCACAATCATACAATCACAATCATACAATCACAATCATACAATCACAATCATACTTTCACAATCATACTATCACAATCATACAATCACAATCATACAATCACAGTCATACAATAACAATCATACAATCACAATCATACAATCACAATCATACAATCACAATCATACAATCACAATTATGCAATCACAATCATACAATCGCATTCATACAATCGCAATCATACAATCACAATCATACAATCACAATCACACAATCACAATCATACAATCACAATCATAAAATCACAAAAATACAATCATAATCATACAATCACAATCATACAATCGCAATCATACAATCACAATCATACAATCATAATCATACAATCACAATCAGACGATCGCAATCATACAATCACAACCATACCATCACAATCATACCATCACAATTATGCAATCACAATCATACAATCGCATTCATACAATCGCAATCATACAATCACAATCATACAATCGCAGTCATACAATCACAATCATACAATCGCAATCATGCAATTACAATCTCCCAAATACAATCTCCCAAATACAATTTCCCAAATACAATCACACAATCACAATCATACAATCACAATTATACAATCACAATCATACAATCGCAATCATACAATCACAATCATACAATCGCAATCATACAATTACAATCTCCCAAATGCAATCTCCCAAATACAATCTCCCAAATACAATCATACAATCACAATCATACAATCACAATCATACAATCATAATCATACAATTACAATCATACATCACAATCATACAATCGCAATCATACAATCGCAATCATACCATCACAATCATACAATCGCAATCATACAATTACAATCTCCCAAATACAATCATACAATCACAATCATACAATCACAATCATACAATCACAATCATACAATCACAATCATACAATTAAAATCATACAATCACAATCATACAATCACAATCATACAATCACAATCATACATTCAAAATCATGCAATCACAGTCATACAATCACAATCATGCAATCACAATCATACAATCATAATCATACAATCACAATCATACAATCACAATCGACAATCACAATCGTACAATCACAATCGCACAACCACAATCAGACAATCACAATAATACAATCACAAACATACAATCACAATCATATAATCACAAAAATACAATCATAATCATACAATCACAATCATACAATCGCAATCGTACAATCACAATCATACAATCATAATCATACAATCACAATCATACAGATCGCAATCATACAATCACAATCATACCATCACAATCATACCATCACAATCATAAAATCACAATCATACAATCATAATCATACAATTACAATCATACATCACAATCATACAATCACAATCATACAATCGCATTCATACAATCGCAATCATACAATCACAATCATACAATCACAATCACACAATCACAATCATACAATCACAATCATAAAATCACAAAAATACAATAATAATCATACAATCACAATCGTACAATCACAATCGTACAATCACAATCGCACAACCGCAATCAGTCAATCACACTCATACAATCACAATTATACAATCACAATCATACAATTACAATCATACAATCAAAATCATACTTTCACAATCATACAATCACAATCATACAATCACAATCATACAATCACAATCATACAATCACAATCATACAATCACAATCATACAATCGCAATCATACAATCACAATCATAGAATCTCAATCATACAATCACAATCATACAATCCTAATCATACAATTACAATCATACAATCACAATCATACAATCACAATCATACAATCACAATCATACAATCACAATTATGCAATCACATTCATACAATCGCATTCATACAATCGCAATCATACAATCACAATCATACAATCACAATCATACAATCACAATCATAAAATCACAAAAATACAATCATAATCATACAATCACAATCATACAATCGCAATCATACAATCACAATCATACAATCATAATCATAGAATCACAATCACACGATCGCAATCATACAATCACAATCATACCATCACAATCATACCATCACAATCATACCATCACAATCATAAAATCACAATCATACAATCATAATCATACAATTACAATCATACATCACAATCATACAATCACAATCATACAATCGCAATCATACAATCACAATCATACAATCGCAATCATACAATTACAATCTCCCATATACAATCTCCCAAATACAATCTCCCAAATACAATCATACAATCACAATCATACAATCAAAATCATACAATCATAATCATACAATTACAATCATACATCACAATCATACAATCGCAATCATACAATCGCAATCATACAATCACAATCATACAATCGCAATCATACAGTTACAATCTCCCAAATACAATCTCCCAAATACAATCTCCCCAATACAATCATACAATCACAATCATACAGTCACAATCATACAATCACAATCATACTATCACAATCATACAATCACAATCATACAATCACAATCATACAATCACAATCATACAATTACAGTCATACATCGCAATCATACAATTACAATCATACATCACAATCATACAATCACAATCATACAATCGCAATCATACAGTCACAATCATACAATCGCAATCATACAATTACAATCTCCCAAATACAATCTCCCAAATACAATCATACAATCACAATCATACAGTCACAATCATACAGTCACAATCACACAATCATAATCATACAATCGCAATCATACAATTACAATCTCCCAAATACAATCTCCCAAATACAATCTCCCAAATACAATCATACAATCACAATCATACAATCACAATCATACTTTCACAATCATACAATCACAATCATACAATCACAATCATACAATCACAGTCATACAATCACAGTCATACAATCATAATCATACAATCACAATCATACTTTCACAATCATACAATCACAATCATACAATCACAATCATACAATCATAATCATACAATCACAATCATACTTTCACAATCATACAATCACAATCATACAATCGCAATCATACAATCACAATCATACCATCACAATCATACAATCACAATCATACAATCATAATCATACAATTAAAATCATACATCACAATCATACAATCACAATCATACAATCGCAATCATACAATCACAATCATAGGATCACAATCATACTTTGACAATCATACAATCACAATCATACAATCACAATCATACAATCACAATCGTACAATCACAATCATACAATCACAGACATACAGTCACAAGCATACAATCACAATCATACAATCACAATCATACAATCACAATCACAGAATCACAATCATACAATCACAATCGCACAACCACAATCAGACAATCACAATCATACAATCACAATCATACAATCACAATCATACAATCACAATCATGCAATCACAATCATACAATCATATTCATACAACCACAATCATACAATCACAATCGTACATTCACAATCGTACAATCACAAACGCACAACCACAATCAGACAATCACACTCATACAATCACAATCATACAATCACAATCATACAATCACAATCATAACATCACAATCATACAATCGCAAACATACAATCACAATCATACAATCACAATCATACAATGACAATTATGCAATCACAATCATACAATCGCATTCATACAATCACAATCATACAATCACAATTATGCAATCACAATCATACAATCGCATTCATACAATCACAATCATACAATCACAATCATACAATCACAATCATAAAATCACAAAAATACAATCATAAACATACAATCACAATCGTAAAATCACAATCATACAATCACAATCATACAATCATAATCATACAATCACAGTCATACAATCATAATCATACAATTACAATCATACATCACAATCATACAATCACAATCATACAATCGCAATCATACAATCACAATCATACAATCGCAATCATACAATTACAATCTCCCAAATACAATCTCCCATATACAATCTCCCAAATACAATCTCCCAAATACAATCATACAATCACAATCATACAATCACAATCATACAATCACAATCATACAATCACAATCATACTATCACAATCATATAATCACAATCATACAATCACAACCATACAATCAGAATCATACAATCACAATCATACAATCACAATCATACAATCACAATCATACATTCAAAATCATGCAATCACAATCATACAATTACAGTCATACATCGCAATCATACAATTACAATCATACATCACAATCATACAATCACAATCATACAATCGCAATCATACAATCACAATCATACAATCGCAATCATACAATCTCAATCATACAATCACAAACATACAATCACAATCATACAGTCACAATCATGCAATCACAATCATACAATCACAATCATACAATCTCAATCATACAATCACAATCATACAATCATAATCATACAATTACAAACATACATCACAATCATACATTCACTATCATACAATCGCAATCATACAATCACAATAATACAATCACAATCATACAATCGCAATCATACAATTACAATCTCCCAAATACAATCTCCCAAATACAATCAAACAATCACAATCATACAATCACAATCATACAATCACAATCATTCAATCACAATCATTCTATCACAATAATACAATCACAATCATACAATCATAATCATACAATTACAATCATACATCACAATCATACAATCACAATCATACAATCACAATCATACAATCACAGTCATACAATCACAGTCATACAATCACAATCATACTATCACAATCATACAATCACAATCGTACAATCACAATCGTACAATCACAATCATACAATCACAATCATACAATCGCAGACATACAATCGCAATCATACAATCACAATCATACAATCTCAATCATACAATCACAATCATACAATCATAATCATACAATTACAATCATACATCACAATCATACAATCACAATCATACAATCGCAATCATACAATCACAATCATACAATCGCAATCATACAATCACAATCATACAATCTCAATCATACAATCACAATCATACAATCATAATCATACAATTACAATCATACATCACAATCATACAATCACAATCATACAATCGCAATCATACAATCACAATCATACAATCGCAATCATACAATTACAATCTCCGAAATACAATCCCCCAAATACAATCATACAATCACAATCATACTTTCACAATCATACAATCACAATCATACAATCACAATCATACAATCATAATCATTCAATCACAATCATACTTTCACAATCATACAATCACAATCATACAATCGCAATCATACAATCACAATCATACCATCACAATCATACAATCACAATCATACAATCATAATCATACAATTAAAATCATACATCACAATCATACAATCACAATCATACAATCGCAATCATACAATCACAATCATAGGATCACAATCATACTTTGACAATCATACAATCACAATCATACAATCACAATCATACAATCACAATCGTACAATCACAATCATACAATCACAGACATACAGTCACAAGCATACAATCACAATCATACAATCACAATCATACAATCACAATCACAGAATCACAATCATACAATCACAATCGCACAACCACAATCAGACAATCACAATCATACAATCACAATCATACAATCACAATCATACAATCACAATCATGCAATCACAATCATACAATCATATTCATACAACCACAATCATACAATCACAATCGTACATTCACAATCGTACAATCACAAACGCACAACCACAATCAGACAATCACAATCATACAATCACAATCATACAATCACAATCATAACATCACAATCATACAATCGCAAACATACAATCACAATCATACAATCACAATCATACAATCACAATTATGCAATCGCAATCATACAATGGCATTCATACAATCACAATCATACAATCACAATTATGCAATCACAATCATACAATCGCATTCATACAATCACAATCATACAATCACAATCATACAATCACAATCATACAATCACAATCATACAATCACAATCATACAATCACAATCATACAATCACAATTATGCAATCACAATCATACAATCGCATTCATACAATCGCAATCATACAATCACAATCATACAATCACAATCATACAATCACAATCATAAAATCACAAAAATACAATCATAAACATACAATCACAATCATACAATCGCAATCATACAATCACAATCATACAACCATAATCATACAATCAGAATCATACGATCGCAATCATACAATCACAATCATACCATCACAATCATACCATGACAATCATACAATCACAATCATACAATCATAATCATACAATTACAATCATACATCACAATCATACAATCACAATCATACAATCGCAATCATACAATCACAATCATACAATCACAATTATGCAATCACAATCATACAATCGCATTCATACAATCACAATCATACTATCACAATCATACAATCACAATCATACAATCACAATCATAAAATCACAAAAATACAATCATAAACATACAATCACAATCGTAAAATCACAATCATACAATCACAATCATACAATCATAATCATACAATCACAGTCATACGATCGCAATCATACAATCACAATCATACCATCACAATCATACCATGACAATCATACAATCACAATCATACAATCATAATCATACAATTACAATCATACATCACAATCATACAATCACAATCATACAATCGCAATCATACAATCACAATCATACAATCGCAATCATACAATTACAATCTCCCAAATACAATCTCCCAAATACAATCTCCCAAATACAATCTCCCAAATACAATCATACAATCACAATCATACAATCACAATCATACAATCACAATCATACAATCACAATCATACTATCACAATCATACAATCACAATCATACAATCACAACCATACAATCAGAATCATACAATCACAATCATACAATCACAATCATACAATCACAATCATACATTCAAAATCATGCAATCACAATCATACAATTACAGTCAAACATCGCAATCATACAATTACAATCATACATCACAATCATACAATCACAATCATACAATCGCAATCATACAATCACAATCATACAATCGCAATCATACAATTACAATCTCCCAAATACAATCTCCCAAATACAATCTCCCAAATACAATCTCCCAAATACAATCATACAATCACAATCATACAGTCACAATTATACAATCATAATCATACAATTACAATCATACATCACAATCATACAATCACAATCATACAATCGCAATCATACAATCACAATCATACAATCGCAATCATACAATTACAATCTCCCAAATACAATCTCCCAAATACAATCATACAATCACAATCATACAATCACAATCATACAATCACAATCACTCAATCACAATCATACTATCACAATCATACAATCACAATCATACAATCACAATCATATAATCACAATCATACAATCACAATCATACAATCACAATCATACAATCACAATCATACATTCAAAATCATGCAATCACAATCATACCGTCACAGTCATGCAATCACAATCATACAATCATAATCATACAATCACAATCATACAATCACAATCGTACAATCACAATCGTACAATCACAATCGCACAACCACAATCAGACAATCACAATCATACAATCACAGTCATACAATCACAATCATAGAATCACAATCATACTTTCACAATCATACAATCACAATCATACAATCACAATCGTACAATCACAATCACACAATCACAATCATACAGTCACAATCATACAATCACAATCATACAATCCCAATCATACAATCACAATCATACAATCACAATCATACAATCGCAATCATACAATCACAATCATACAATCGCAATCATACAATTACAATCTCCCAAATACAATCTCCCAAATACAATCAAACAATCACAATCATACAATCACAATCATACAATCACAATCATTCAATCACAATCATTCTATCACAATCATACAATCACAATCATACAATCATAATCATACAATTACAATCATACATCACAATCATACAATCACAATCATACAATCACAATCATACAATCACAGTCATACAATCACAGTCATACAATCACAATCATACTATCACAATCATACAATCACAATCGTACAATCACAATCGTACAATCACAATCATACAATCACAATCATACAATCGCAGACATACAATCGCAATCATACAATCACAATCATACAATCTCAATCATACAATCACAATCATACAATCATAATCATACAATTACAATCATACATCACAATCATACAATCACAATCATACAATCGCAATCATACAATCACAATCATACAATCGCAATCATACAATCACAATCATACAATCTCAATCATACAATCACAATCATACAATCATAATCATACAATTACAATCATACATCACAATCATACAATCACAATCATACAATCGCAATCATACAATCACAATCATACAATCGCAATCATACAATTACAATCTCCGAAATACAATCCCCCAAATACAATCATACAATCACAATCATACAATCACAATCATACAATCACAATCATACAATCACAATCATACAATCATAATCATACAATCACAATCATACTTTCACAATCATACAATCACAATCATACAATCACAATCATACAATCATAATCATGCAATCACAATCATACTTTCACAATCATACAATCACAATCATACAATCGCAATCATACAATCACAATCATACCATCACAATCATACAATCACAATCATACAATCATAATCATACAATTAAAATCATACATCACAATCATACAATCACAATCATACAATCGCAATCATACAATCACAATCATAGGATCACAATCATACTTTCACAATCATACAATCACAATCATACAATCACAATCATGCAATCACAATCATAAAATCACAATCATACAATCTCAATCATACAATCACAATCATACAATCATAGTCATACAATTACAAACATACATCACAATCATACAATCACTATCATACAATCGCAATCATACAATCACAATCATACAATCACAATCATACAATCACAATCATACAATCGCAATCATACAATTACAATCTCCCAAATACAATCTCCCAAATACAATCAAACAATCACAATCATACAATCACAATCATACAATCACAATCATTCAATCACAATCATTCTATCACAATCATACAATCACAATCATACAATCATAATCATACAATTACAAACATACATCACAATCATACAATCACAATCATACAATCGCAATCATACAATCACAATCTCCCAAATACAATCTCCCAAATACAATCTCCCAAATACAATCATACAATCACAATCATACAATCACAATCATACAATCACAATCATACAATCACAGTCATACAATCACAATCATACTATCACAATCATACAATCACAATCATACAATCACAATCACACAATCACAATCATACAATCACAATCATACAATCACAATCATACAATCACAATCATACAATCACAATCATACATTCAAAATCATGCAATCACAATCATACAATCACAATCATGCAATCACAATCATACAATCATAATCATACAATCACAATCGTACAATCACAATCGTACAATCACAATCGTACAATCACAATCGCACAACCATATTCAGACAATCACAATCGTACAATCACAATCGCACAAATACAATCTCCCAAATACAATCATACAATCACAATCATACAATCACAATCATGCAATCACAATCATACAATCATAATCATACAATCACAATCGTACAATCACAATCGTACAATCACAATCGTACAATCACAATCGTACAATCACAATCGTACAATCACAATCGCACAAATACAATCTCCCAAATACAATCAAACAATCACAATCATACAATCACAATCATACAATCACAATCATTCAATCACAATCATTCTATCACAATCATACAATCACAATCATACAATCTCAATCATACAATCACAATCATACAATCACAATCATACAATCACAATCATTCAATCACAATCATTCTATCACAATCATACAATCACAATCATACAATCTCAATCATACAATCACAATCATACAATCATAATCATACAATTACAATCATACTTTCACAATCATACTATCACAATCATACAATCACAATCATACAATCACAGTCATACAATAACAATCATACAATCACAATCATACAATCACAATCATACAATCACAATCATACAATCACAATTATGCAATCACAATCATACAATCGCATTCATACAATCGCAATCATACAATCACAATCATACAATCACAATCACACAATCACAATCATACAATCACAATCATAAAATCACAAAAATACAATCATAATCATACAATCACAATCATACAATTACAATCTCCCAAATGCAATCTCCCAAATACAATCTCCCAAATACAATCATACAATCACAATCATACAATCACAATCATACAATCATAATCATACAATTACAATCATACATCACAATCATACAATCGCAATCATACAATCGCAATCATACCATCACAATCATACAATCGCAATCATACAATTACAATCTCCCAAATACAATCATACAATCACAATTATACAATCACAATCATACAATCGCAATCATACAATCATAATCATACAATTACAGTCATACATCGCAATCATACAATCACAATCATACAATCGCAGTCATTCAATCACAATCATTCTATCACAATCATACAATCACAATCATACAATCATAATCATACAATTACAAACATACATCACAATCATACAATCACAATCATACAATCGCAATCATACAATCACAATCTCCCAAATACAATCTCCCAAATACAATCTCCCAAATACAATCATACAATCACAATCATACAATCACAATCATACAATCACAATCATACAATCACAGTCATACAATCACAATCATACTATCACAATCATACAATCACAATCATACAATCACAATCATACAATCACAATCATACAATCACAATCATACAATCACAATCATACAATCACAATCATACAATCACAATCATACATTCAAAATCATGCAATCACAATCATACTATCACAATCATGCAATCACAATCATACAATCATAATCATACAATCACAATCGTACAATCACAATCGTACAATCACAATCGTACAATCACAATCGCACAACCATATTCAGACAATCACAATCGTACAATCACAATCGCACAAATACAATCTCCCAAATACAATCATACAATCACAATCATACAATCACAATCATGCAATCACAATCATACAATCATAATCATACAATCACAATCGTACAATCACAATCGTACAATCACAATCGTACAATCACAATCGTACAATCACAATCGTACAATCACAATCGCACAAATACAATCTCCCAAATACAAACAAACAATCACAATCATACAATCACAATCATACAATCACAATCATTCAATCACAATCATTCTATCACAATCATACAATCACAATCATACAATCTCAATCATACAATCACAATCATACAATCACAATCATACAATCACAATCATTCAATCACAATCATTCTATCACAATCATACAATCACAATCATACAATCTCAATCATACAATCACAATCATACAATCATAATCATACAATTACAATCATACTTTCACAATCATACTATCACAATCATACAATCACAATCATACAATCACAGTCATACAATCACAATCATACAATCACAATTATGCAATCACAATCATACAATCGCATTCATACAATCGCAATCATACAATCACAATCATACAATCACAATCACACAATCACAATCATACAATCACAATCATAAAATCACAAAAATACAATCATAATCATACAATCACAATCATACAATCGCAATCATACAATCACAATCATACAATCATAATCATACAATCACAATCAGACGATCGCAATCATACAATCACAACCATACCATCACAATCATACCATCACAATTATACAATCACAATCATACAATCGCAATCATACAATCACAATCATACAATCGCAATCATACAATTACAATCTCCCAAATGCAATCTCCCAAATACAATCTCCCAAATACAATCATACAATCACAATCATACAATCACAATCATACAATCATAATCATACAATTACAATCATACATCACAATCATACAATCGCAATCATACAATCGCAATCATACCATCACAATCATACAATCGCAATCATACAATTACAATCTCCCAAATACAATCATACAATCACAATTATACAATCACAATCATACAATCGCAATCATACAATCATAATCATACAATTACAGTCATACATCGCAATCATACAATCACAATCATACAATCGCAGTCATACAATCACAATCATACAATCGCAATCATGCAATTACAATCTCCCAAATACAATCTCCCAAATACAATCACACAATCACAATCATACAATCACAATCATACAATCACAATCATACAATCACAATCATGCAATCACAATCATTCAATCACAATCATACTATCACAATCGTACAATCACAATCGTACAATCACAATCGCACAACCACAATCAGACAATCACAATCATACAATCACAATCATACAATCACAATCATACAATCACAATCATACTTTCACAATCATACTATCACAATCATACAATCACAATCATACAATCACAGTCATACAATAACAATCATACAATCACAATCATACAATCACAATCATACAATCACAATCATACAATCACAATTATGCAATCACAATCATACAATCGCATTCATACAATCGCAATCATACAATCACAATCATACAATCATAATCATACAATTACAATCATACATCACAATCATACAATCACAATCATACAATCGCAATCATACAATCACAATCATACAATCGCAATCATACAATTACAATCTCCGAAATACAATCCCCCAAATACAATCATACAATCACAATCATACTTTCACAATCATACAATCACAATCATACAATCACAATCATACAATCATAATCATACAATCACAATCATACTTTCACAATCATACAATCACAATCATACAATCGCAACCATACAATCACAATCATACCATCACAATCATACAATCACAATCATACAATCGCAATCATACAATCACAATCATACAATCTCAATCATACAATCACAAACATACAATCACAATCATACAGTCACAATCATGCAATCACAATCATACAATCACAATCATACAATCTCAATCATACAATCACAATCATACAATCACAAACATACAATCACAATCATACAGTCACAATCATGCAATCACAATCATACAATCCCAATCATACAATCACAATCACACAATCACAATCATACAATCGCAATCATACAATCACAATCATACAATCGCAATCATACAATCACAATCATACAATCGCAATCATACAATCACAATCATACAATCTCAATCATACAATCACAAACATACAATCACAATCATACAGTCACAATCATGCAATCACAATCATACAATCACAATCATACAATCTCAATCATACAATCACAATCATACAATCATAATCATACAATTACAAACATACATCACAATCATACAATCACTATCATACAATCGCAATCATACAATCACAATCATACAATCACAATCATACAATCGCAATCATACAATTACAATCTCCCAAATACAATCTCCCAAATACAATCAAACAATCACAATCATACAATCACAATCATTCAATCACAATCATACAGTCACAATCATGCAATCACAATCATACAATCACAATCATACAATCTCAATCATACAATCACAATCATGCAATCACAATCATACAATCACAATCATACAATCTCAATCATACAATCACAATCATACAATCACAAACATACAATCACAATCATACAGTCACAATCATGCAATCACAATCATACAATCATAATCATACAATCACAATCATACAATCACAATCGTACAATCACAATCGTACAATCACAATCATACAATCACAATCATACAGTCACAATCATACAATCACAATCATACAATCACAATCGTACAATCACAATCATACAATCACAATCATACAGTCACAATCATACAATCACAATCATACAATCCCAATCATACAATCACAATCATACAATCACAATCATACAATCGCAATCATACAATCACAATCATACAATCGCAATCATACAATCACAATCATACAATCTCAATCATACAATCACAAACATACAATCACAATCATACAGTCACAATCATGCAATCACAATCATACAATCACAATCATACAATCTCAATCATACAATCACAATCATACAATCATAATCATACAATTACAAACATACATCACAATCATACAATCACTATCATACAATCGCAATCATACAATCACAATCATACAATCACAATCATACAATCGCAATCATACAATTACAATCTCCCAAATACAATCTCCCAAATACAATCAAACAATCACAATCATACAATCACAATCATACAATCACAATCATTCAATCACAATCATTCTATCACAATCATACAATCACAATCATACAATCATAATCATACAATTACAATCATACATCACAATCATACAATCACAATCATACAATCACAATCATACAATCACAGTCATACAATCACAGTCATACAATCACAATCATACTATCACAATCATACAATCACAATCGTACAATCACAATCGTACAATCACAATCATACAATCACAATCATACAATCGCAGACATACAATCGCAATCATACAATCACAATCATACAATCTCAATCATACAATCACAATCATACAATCATAATCATACAATTACAATCATACATCACAATCATACAATCACAATCATACAATCGCAATCATACAATCACAATCATACAATCGCAATCATACAATCACAATCATACAATCTCAATCATACAATCACAATCATACAATCATAATCATACAATTACAATCATACATCACAATCATACAATCACAATCATACAATCGCAATCATACAATCACAATCATACAATCGCAATCATACAATTACAATCTCCGAAATACAATCCCCCAAATACAATCATACAATCACAATCATACTTTCACAATCATACAATCACAATCATACAATCACAATCATACAATCACAATCATACAATCATAATCATACAATCACAATCATACTTTCACAATCATACAATCACAATCATACAATCGCAATCATACAATCACAATCATACCATCACAATCATACAATCACAATTATACAATCATAATCATACAATTAAAATCATACATCACAATCATACAATCACAATCATACAATCGCAATCATACAATCACAATCATAGGATCACAATCATACTTTGACAATCATACAATCACAATCATACAATCACAATCATACAATCACAATCGTACAATCACAATCATACAATCACAGACATACAGTCACAAGCATACAATCACAATCATACAATCACAATCATACAATCACAATCACAGAATCACAATCATACAATCACAATCGCACAACCACAATCAGACAATCACAATCATACAATCACAATCATACAATCACAATCATACAATCACAATCATGCAATCACAATCATACAATCATATTCATACAACCACAATCATACAATCACAATCGTACATTCACAATCGTACAATCACAAACGCACAACCACAATCAGACAATCACACTCATACAATCACAATCATACAATCACAATCATACAATCACAATCATAACATCACAATCATACAATCGCAAACATACAATCACAATCATACAATCACAATCATACAATCACAATTATGCAATCACAATCATACAATCGCATTCATACAATCACAATCATACAATCACAATTATGCAATCACAATCATACAATCGCATTCATACAATCACAATCATACAATCACAATCATACAATCACAATCATACAATCACAATCATACAATCACAATCATACAATCACAATCATACAATCACAATTATGCAATCACAATCATACAATCGCATTCATACAATCGCAATCATACAATCACAATCATACAATCACAATCATACAATCACAATCATAAAATCACAAAAATACAATCATAAACATACAATCACAATCATACAATCGCAATCATACAATCACAATCATACAACCATAATCATACAATCAGAATCATACGATCGCAATCATACAATCACAATCATACCATCACAATCATACCATGACAATCATACAATCACAATCATACAATCATAATCATACAATTACAATCATACATCACAATCATACAATCACAATCATACAATCGCAATCATACAATCACAATCATACAATCACAATTATGCAATCACAATCATACAATCGCATTCATACAATCACAATCATACTATCACAATCATACAATCACAATCATACAATCACAATCATACAATCACAATCATACAATCACAATTATGCAATCACAATCATACAGTCGCATTCATACAATCGCAATCATACAATCACAATCATACAATCACAATCATACAATCACAATCATAAAATCATAAAAATACAATCATAAACATACAATCACAATCGTAAAATCACAATCATACAATCACAATCATACAATCATAATCATACAATCACAGTCATACGATCGCAATCATACAATCACAATCATACCATCACAATCATACCATGACAATCATACAATCACAATCATACAATCATAATCATACAATTACAATCATAGATCACAATCATACAATCACAATCATACAATCGCAATCATACAAACACAATCATACAATCGCAATCATACAATTACAATCTCCCAAATACAATCTCCCAAATACAATCTCCCAAATACAATCTCCCAAATACAATCATACAATCACAATCATACAATCACAATCATACAATCACAATCATACAATCACAATCATACTATCACAATCATACAATCACAATCATACAATCACAACCATACAATCAGAATCATACAATCACAATCATACAATCACAATCATACAATCACAATCATACAATCACAATCATACATTCAAAATCATGCAATCACAATCATACAATTACAGTCATACATCGCAATCATACAATTACAATCATACATCACAATCATACAATCACAATCATACAATCGCAATCATACAATCACAATCATACAATCGCAATCATACAATTACAATCTCCCAAATAAAATCTCCCAAATACAATCTCCCAAATACAATCTCCCAAATACAATCATACAATCACAATCATACAGTCACAATCATACAATCATAATCATACAATTACAATCATACATCACAATCATACAATCACAATCATACAATCGCAATCATACAATCACAATCATACAATCGCAATCATACAATTACAATCTCCCAAATACAATCTCCCAAATACAATCATACAATCACAATCATACAATCACAATCATACAATCACAATCACTCAATCACAATCATACTATCACAATCATACAATCACAATCATACAATCACAATCATATAATCACAATCATACAATCACAATCATACAATCACAATCATACAATCACAATCATACATTCAAAATCATGCAATCACAATCATACCGTCACAGTCATGCAATCACAATCATACAATCATAATCATACAATCACAATCATACAATCACAATCGTACAATCACAATCGTACAATCACAATCGCACAACCACAATCAGACAATCACAATCATACAATCACAGTCATACAATCACAATCATAGAATCACAATCATACTTTCACAATCATACAATCACAATCATACAATCACAATCGTACAATCACAATCATACAATCACAATCATACAGTCACAATCATACAATCACAATCATACAATCCCAATCATACAATCACAATCATACAATCACAATCATACAATCGCAATCATACAATCACAATCATACAATCGCAATCATACAATCACAATCATACAATCTCAATCATACAATCACAAACATACAATCACAATCATACAGTCACAATCATGCAATCACAATCATACAATCACAATCATACAATCTCAATCATACAATCACAATCATACAATCATAATCATACAATTACAAACATACATCACAATCATACAATCACTATCATACAATCGCAATCATACAATCACAATCATACAATCACAATCATACAATCGCAATCCTACAATTACAATCTCCCAAATACAATCTCCCAAATACAATCAAACAATCACAATCATACAATCACAATCATACAATCACAATCATTCAATCACAATCATTCTATCACAATCACACAATCACAATCATACAATCATAATCATACAATTACAATCATACATCACAATCATACAATCACAATCATACAATCACAATCATACAATCACAGTCATACAATCACAGTCATACAATCACAATCATACTATCACAATCATACGATCACAATCGTACAATCACAATCGTACAATCACAATCATACAATCACAATCATACAATCGCAGACATACAATCGCAATCATACAATCACAATCATACAATCTCAATCATACAATCACAATCATACTATCATAATCATACAATTACAATCATACATCACAATCATACAATCACAATCATACAATCGCAATCATACAATCACAATCATACAATCGCAATCATACAATCACAATCATACAATCTCAATCATACAATCACAATCATACAATCATAATCATACAATTACAATCATACATCACAATCATACAATCGCAATCATACAATCACAATCATACAATCGCAATCATACAATTACAATCTCCGAAATACAATCCCCCAAATACAATCATACAATCACAATCATACAATCACAATCATACAATCACAATCATACAATCACAATCATACAATCATAATCATACAATCACAATCATACTTTCACAATCATACAATCACAATCATACAATCACAATCATACAATCATAATCATACAATCACAATCATACTTTCACAATCATACAATCACAATCATACAATCGCAATCATACAATCACAATCATACCATCACAATCATACAATCACAATCATACAATCATAATCATACAATTAAAATCATACATCACAATCATACAATCACAATCATACAATCGCAATCATACAATCACAATCATAGGATCACAATCATACTTTCACAATCATACAATCACAATCATACAATCACAATCATGCAATCACAATCATACAATCACAATCATACAATCTCAATCATACAATCACAATCATACAATCATAGTCATACAATTACAAACATACATCACAATCATACAATCACTATCATACAATCGCAATCATACAATCACAATCATACAATCACAATCATACAATCGCAGTCATACAATTACAATCTCCCAAATACAATCTCCCAAATACAATCAAACAATCACAATCATACAATCACAATCATACAATCACAATCATTCAATCACAATCATTCTATCACAATCATACAATCACAATCATACAATCATAATCATACAATTACAAACATACATCACAATCATACAATCACAATCATACAATCGCAATCATACAATCACAATCATACAATCACAATCATACAGTCACAATCATACAATCACAATCATACTATCACAATCATACAATCACAATCATACAATCACAATCATACAATCACAATCATACAATCACAATCATACAATTACAGTCATACATCGCAATCATACAATTACAATCATACATCACAATCATACAATCACAATCATACTATCGCAATCATACAATCACAATCATACAATCGCAATCATACAATTACAATCTCCCAAATACAATCTCCCAAATACAATCTCCCAAATACAATCATACAATCACAATCATACAATCACAATCATACAATCACAATCATACAATCACAGTCATACAATCACAATCATACTATCACAATCATACAATCACAATCATACAATCACAATCATACAATCACAATCATACAATCACAATCATACAATCACAATCATACAATCACAATCATACAGTCACAATCATAAAATCACAATCATACTATCACAATCATACAATCACAATCATACAATCACAATCGTACAATCACAATCGTACAATCACAATCGTACAATCACAATCGTACAATCACAATCGCACAAATACAATCTCCCAAATACAATCAAACAATCACAATCATACAATCACAATCATACAATCACAATCATTCAATCACAATCATTCTATCACAATCATACAGTCACAATCATACAATCTCAATCATACAATCACAATCATACAATCATAATCATACAATTACAATCATACATCACAATCATACAATCACAATCATACAATCGCAATCATACAATCACAATCATACAATCACAATCATTCAATCACAATCATACTATCACAATCGTACAATCACAATCGTACAATCACAATCGCACAACCACAATCAGACAATCACAATCATACAATCACAATCATACAATCACAATCATACAATCACAATCATACTTTCACAATCATACTATCACAATCATACAATCACAATCATACAATCACAATCATACAATCACAGTCATACAATAACAATCATACAATCACAATCATACAATCACAATCATACAATCACAATCATACAATCACAATTATGCAATCACAATCATACAATCGCATTCATACAATCGCAATCATACAATCACAATCATACAATCACAATCACACAATCACAATCATACAATCACAATCATAAAATCACAAAAATACAATCATAATCATACAATCACAATCATACAATCGCAATCATACAATCACAATCATACAATCATAATCATACAATCACAATCAGACGATCGCAATCATACAATCACAACCATACCATCACAATCATACCATCACAATTATACAATCACAATCATACAATCGCAATCATTCAATCACAATCATACAATCGCAATCATACAATTACAATCTCCCAAATGCAATCTCCCAAATACAATCTCCCAAATACAATCATACAATCACAATCATACAATCACAATCATACAATCATAATCATACAATTACAATCATACATCACAATCATAAAATCGCAATCATACAATCGCAATCATACCATCACAATCATACAATCGCAATCATACAATTACAATCTCCCAAATACAATCATACAATCACAATCATACAATCACAATCATACAATCACAATCATACAATCACAATCATACAATTACAATCATACAATCACAATCATACAATCACAATCATACAATCACAATCATACATTCAAAATCATGCAATCACAATCATACAATCACAATCATGCAATCACAATCATACAATCATAATCATACAATCACAATCATACAATCACAATCGTACAATCACAATCGTACAATCACAATCGCACAACCACAATCAGACAATCACAATAATACAATCACAAACATACAATCACAATCATATAATCACAAAAATACAATCATAATCATACAATCACAATCATACAATCGCAATCGTACAATCACAATCATACAATCATAATCATACAATCACAATCATACAGATCGCAATCATACAATCACAATCATACCATCACAATCATACCATCACAATCATAAAATCACAATCATACAATCATAATCATACAATTACAATCATACATCACAATCATACAATCACAATCATACAATCGCATTCATACAATCGCAATCATACAATCACAATCATACAATCACAATCACACAATCACAATCATACAATCACAATCATAAAATCACAAAAATACAATCATAATCATACAATCACAATCATACAATCATAATCATACAATTACAATCATACATCACAATCATATAATCACAATCATACAATCGCAATCATACAATCACAATCATACAATCGCAATCATACAATCACAATCATAGCATCACAATCATACAATCACAATCATACAATCTCAATCATACAATCACAAACATACAATCACAATCATACAGTCACAATCATGCAATCACAATCATACAATCACAATCATACAATCTCAATCATACAATCACAATCATACAATCATAATCATACAATTACAATCATACATCACAATCATACAATCACAATCATACAATCGCAATCATACAATCACAATCATACAATCGCAATCATACAATCACAATCATACAAGCACAATCATACAATCACAATTATGCAATCACAATCATACAATCGCATTCATACAATCACAACCATACAATCACAATTATGCAATCACAATCATACAATCGCATTCATACAATCACAATCATACAATCACAATCATACAATCACAATCATACAATCACAATCATACAATCACAATCATACAATCACAATCATACAATCACAATTATGCAATCACAATCATACAATCGCATTCATACAATCGCAATCATACAATCACAATCATACAATCACAATCATACAATCACAATCATACAATCACAATCAAAAAATCACAAAAATACAATCATAAACATACAATCACAATCATACAATCGCAATCATACAATCACAATCATACAACCATAATCATACAATCAGAATCATACGATCGCAATCATACAATCACAATCATACCATCACAATCATACCATGACAATCATACAATCACAATCATACAATCATAATCATACAATTACAATCATACATCACAATCATACAATCACAATCATACAATCGCAATCATACAATCACAATCATACAATCGCAATTATGCAATCACAATCATACAATCGCATTCATACAATCACAATCATACAATCACAATCATACAATCACAATCATACAATCACAATCATACAATCACAATCATACAATCACAATTATGCAATCACAATCATACAGTCGCATTCATACAATCGCAATCATACAATCACAATCATACAATCACAATCATACAATCACAATCATAAAATCACAAAAATACAATCATAAACATACAATCACAATCGTAAAATCACAATCATACAATCACAATCATACAATCATAATCATACAATCACAGTCATACGATCGCAATCATACAATCACAATCATACCATCACAATCATACCATGACAATCATACAATCACAATCATACAATCATAATCATACAATTACAATCATACATCACAATCATACAATCACAATCATACAATCGCAATCATACAATCACAATCATACAATCGCAATCATACAATTACAATCTCCCAAATACAATCTCCAAAATACAATCTCCCAAATACAATCATACAATCACAATCATACAATCACAATCATACAATCACAATCATACTATCACAATCATACAATCACAATCATACAATCACAACCATACAATCAGAATCATACAATCACAATCATACAATCACAATCATACAATCACAATCATACATTCAAAATCATGCAATCACAATCATACAATTACAGTCATACATCGCAATCATACAATTACAATCATACATCACAATCATACAATCACAATCATACAATCGCAATCATACAATCACAATCATACAATCATAATCATACAATTACAAACATACATCACAATCATACAATCACAATTATACAATCGCAATCATACAATCACAATCATACAATCGCAATCATACAATCACAATCATACAATCGCAATCATACAATCACAATCATACAATCGCAATCATACAATCACAATCATACAATCTCAATCATACAATCACAAACATACAATCACAATCATATAATCACAATCATACAATCACAATCATACAATCACAATCATACAATCACAATCATACAATCACAATCATACATTCAAAATCATGCAATCACAATCATACAGTCACAATCATACAATCTCAATCATACAATCACAAACATACAATCACAATCATACAGTCACAATCATGCAATCACAATCATACAATCACAATCATACAATCTCAATCATACAATCACAATCATACAATCATAATCATACAATTACAATCATACATCACAATCATACAATCACAATCATACAATCGCAATCATACAATCACAATCATACAATCGCAATCATACAATCACAATCATACAATCTCAATCATACAATCACAATCATACAATCATAATCATACAATTACAATCATACATCACAATCATACAATCACAATCATACAATCGCAATCATACAATCACAATCATACAATCGCAATCATACAATTACAATCTCCGAAATACAATCCCCCAAATACAATCATACAATCACAATCATACAATCACAATCATACAATCACAATCATACAATCACAATCATACAATCACAATCATACAATCATAATCATACAATCACAATCATACTTTCACAATCATACAATCACAATCATACAATCACAATCATACAATCATAATCATACAATCACAATCATACTTTCACAATCATACAATCACAATCATACAATCGCAATCATACAATCACAATCATACCATCACAATCATACAACCACAATCATACAATCATAATCATACAATTAAAATCATACATCACAATCATACAATCACAATCATACAATCGCAATCATACAATCACAATCATAGGATCACAATCATACTTTCACAATCATACAATCACAATCATACAATCACAATCATACAATCACAATCATACAATCATAATCATACAATTAAAATCATACATCACAATCATACAATCACAATCATACAATCGCAATCATACAATCACAATCATAGGATCACAATCATACTTTCACAATCATACAATCACAATCATACAATCACAATCATGCAATCACAATCATACAATCACAATCATACAATCTCAATCATACAATCACAATCATACAATCATAATCATACAATTACAAACATACATCACAATCATACAATCACTATCATACAATCGCAATCATACAATCACAATCATACAATCACAATCATACAATCGCAATCATACAATTACAATCTCCCAAATACAATCTCCCAAATACAATCAAACAATCACAATCATACAATCACAATCATACAATCACAATCATTCAATCACAATCATTCTATCACAATCATACAATCACAATCATACAATCATAATCATACAATTACAAACATACATCACAATCATACAATCACAATCATACAATCGCAATCATACAATCACAATCATACAATCACAATCATACAGTCACAATCATACAATCACAATCATACTATCACAATCATACAATCACAATCATACAATCACAATCATACAATCACAATCATACAATTAGAGTCATACATCGCAATCATACAATTACAATCATACATCACAATCATACAATCACAATCATACAATCGCAATCATACAATCACAATCATACAATCGCAATCATACAATTACAATCTCCCAAATACAATCTCCCAAATACAATCTCCCAAATACAATCATACAATCACAATCATACAATCACAATCATACAATCACAATCATACAATCACAGTCATACAATCACAATCATACTATCACAATCATACAATCACAATCATACAATCACAATCATACAATCACAATCATACAATCACAATCATACAATCACAATCATACAATCACAATCATACATTCAAAATCATGCAATCACAATCATACAATCACAATCATGCAATCACAATCATACAATCATAATCATACAATCACAATCGTACAATCACAATCGTACAATCACAATCGTACAATCACAATCGCACAACCATATTCAGACAATCACAATCGTACAATCACAATCGCACAAATACAATCTCCCAAATACAATCATACAATCACAATCATACAATCACAATCATGCAATCACAATCATACAATCATAATCATACAATCACAATCGTACAATCACAATCGTACAATCACAATCGTACAATCACAATCGTACAATCACAATCGCACAACCACAATCAGACAATCACAATCGTACAATCACAATCGTACAATCACAATCGCACAAATACAATCTCCCAAATACAATCATACAATCACAATCATACAATCGCAATCATACAATCACAATCATACAATCGCAATCATACAATTACAATCTCCCAAATACAATCTCCCAAATACAATCATACAATCACAATCATACAATCACAATCATACAATCACAATCATACAATCACAATCATACAATCACAATCATACAATCACAATCATACAATCACAATCATACAATCACAATCATACAATCGCAAGCATACAATCACAATCATACAATCTCAATCATACAATCACAATCATACAATCATAATCATACAATTACAGTCATACATCGCAATCATACAATCACAATCATACAATCGCAGTCATACAATCACAATCATACAATCGCAATCATGCAATTACAATCTCCCAAATACAATCTCCCAAATACAATTTCCCAAATACAATCACACAATCACAATCATACAATCGCAATCATACAATCACAATCATACAATCGCAATCATACAATCACAATCATACAATCTCAATCATACAATCACAATCATACAATCATAATCATACAATTACAATCATACATCACAATCATACAATCACAATCATACAATCGCAATCATACAATCACAATCATACAATCACAATCATTCAATCACAATCATACTATCACAATCGTACAATCACTATCGTACAATCACAATCGCACAACCACAATCAGACAATCACAATCATACAATTACAATCATACAATCACAATCATACAATCACAATCATACAATCACAATCATACTTTCACAATCATACTATCACAATCATACAATCACAATCATACAATCACAATCATACAATCACAATCATACAATCACAATTATGCAATCACAATCATACAATCGCATTCATACAATCGCAATCATACAATCACAATCATACAATCACAATCACACAATCACAATCATACAATCACAATCATAAAATCACAAAAATACAATCATAATCATACAATCACAATCATACAATCGCAATCATACAATCACAATCATACAATCATAATCATACAATCACAATCAGACGATCGCAATCATACAATCACAACCATACCATCACAATCATACCATCACAATTATACAATCACAATCATACAATCGCAATCATACAATCACAATCATACAATCGCAATCATACAATTACAATCTCCCAAATGCAATCTCCCAAATACAATCTCCCAAATACAATCATACAATCACAATCATACAATCACAATCATACAATCACAATCATACAATCATAATCATACAATTACAATCATACATCACAATCATACAATCGCAATCATACAATCGCAATCATACCATCACAATCATACAATCGCAATCATACAATTACAATCTCCCAAATACAATCATACAATCACAATTATACAATCACAATCATACAATCGCAATCATACAATCATAATCATACAATTACAGTCATACATCGCAATCATACAATCACAATCATACAATCGCAGTCATACAATCACAATCATACAATCGCAATCATGCAATTACAATCTCCCAAATACAATCTCCCAAATACAATTTCCCAAATACAATCACACAATCACAATCATACAATCACAATTATACAATCACAATCATACAATCGCAATCATACAATCACAATCATACAATCGCAATCATACAATTACAATCTCCCAAATGCAATCTCCCAAATACAATCTCCCAAATACAATCATACAATCACAATCATACAATCACAATCATACAATCATAATCATACAATTACAATCATACATCACAATCATACAATCGCAATCATACAATCGCAATCATACCATCACAATCATACAATCGCAATCATACAATTACAATCTCCCAAATACAATCATACAATCACAATCATACAATCACAATCATACAATCACAATCATACAATCACAATCATACAATTACAATCATACAATCACAATCATACAATCACAATCATACAATCACAATCATACATTCAAAATCATGCAATCACAATCATACAATCACAATCATGCAATCACAATCATACAATCATAATCAGACAATCACAATCATACAATCACAATCGTACAATCACAATCGTACAATCACAATCGCACAACCACAATCAGACAATCACAATAATACAATCACAAACATACAATCACAATCATATAATCACAAAAATACAATCATAATCATACAATCACAATCATACAATCGCAATCGTACAATCACAATCATACAATCATAATCATACAATCACAATCATACAGATCGCAATCATACAATCACAATCATACCATCACAATCATACCATCACAATCATAAAATCACAATCATACAATCATAATCATACAATTACAATCATACATCACAATCATACAATCACAATCATACAATCGCATTCATACAATCGCAATCATACAATCACAATCATACAATCACAATCACACAATCACAATCATACAATCACAATCATAAAATCACAAAAATACAATAATAATCATACAATCACAATCGTACAATCATAATCATACAATTACAGTCATACATCGCAATCATACAATCACAATCATACAATCGCAGTCATACAATCACAATCATACAATCGCAATCATGCAATTACAATCTCCCAAATACAATCTCCCAAATACAATTTCCCAAATACAATCACACAATCACAATCATACAATCGCAATCATACAATCACAATCATACAATCGCAATCATACAATCACAATCATACAATCTCAATCATACAATCACAATCATACAATCATAATCATACAATTACAATCATACATCACAATCATACAATCACAATCATACAATCGCAATCATACAATCACAATCATACAATCACAATCATTCAATCACAATCATACTATCACAATCGTACAATCACTATCGTACAATCACAATCGCACAACCACAATCAGACAATCACAATCATACAATTACAATCATACAATCACAATCATACAATCACAATCATACAATCACAATCATACTTTCACAATCATACTATCACAATCATACAATCACAATCATACAATCACAATCATACAATCACAATCATACAATCACAATTATGCAATCACAATCATACAATCGCATTCATACAATCGCAATCATACAATCACAATCATACAATCACAATCACACAATCACAATCATACAATCACAATCATAAAATCACAAAAATACAATCATAATCATACAATCACAATCATACAATCGCAATCATACAATCACAATCATACAATCACAATCACACAATCACAATCATACAATCACAATCATAAAATCACAAAAATACAATCACAATCATACAATCACAATCATACAATCACAATCATACAATCACAATTATGCAATCACAATCATACAGTCGCATTCATACAATCGCAATCATACAATCACAATCATACAATCACAATCATACAATCACAATCATAAAATCACAAAAATACAATCATAAACATACAATCACAATCGTAAAATCACAATCATACAATCACAATCATACAATCATAATCATACAATCACAGTCATACGATCGCAATCATACAATCACAATCATACCATCACAATCATACCATCACAATCATACCATGACAATCATACAATCACAATCATACAATCATAATCATACAATTACAATCATACATCACAATCATACAATCACAATCATACAATCGCAATCATACAATCACAATCATACAATCGCAATCATACAATTACAATCTCCCAAATACAATCTCCCAAATACAATCTCCCAAATACAATCTCCCAAATACAATCATACAATCACAATCATACAATCACAATCATACAATCACAATCATACAATCACAATCATACTATCACAATCATACAATCACAATCATACAATCACAACCATACAATCAGAATCATACAATCACAATCATACAATCACAATCATACAATCACAATCATACATTCAAAATCATGCAATCACAATCATACAATTACAGTCATACATCGCAATCATACAATTACAATCATACATCACAATCATACAATCACAATCATACAATCGCAATCATACAATCACAATCATACAATCGCAATCATACAATTACAATCTCCCAAATACAATCTCCCAAATACAATCTCCCAAATACAATCATACAATCACAATCATACAGTCACAATCATACAATCATAATCATACAATTACAATCATACATCACAATCATACAATCACAATCATACAATCGCAATCATACAATCACAATCATACAATCGCAATCATACAATTACAATCTCCCAAATACAATCTCCCAAATACAATCTCCCAAATACAATCATACAATCACAATCATACAATCACAATCATACAATCACAATCACTCAATCACAATCATACTATCACAATCATACAATCACAATCATACAATCACAATCATATAATCACAATCATACAATCACAATCATACAATCACAATCATACAATCACAATCATACATTCAAAATCATGCAATCACAATCATACCGTCACAGTCATGCAATCACAATCATACAATCATAATCATACAATCACAATCATACAATCACAATCGTACAATCACAATCGTACAATCACAATCGCACAACCACAATCAGACAATCACAATCATACAATCACAGTCATACAATCACAATCATAGAATCACAATCATACTTTCACAATCATACAATCACAATCATACAATCACAATCGTACAATCACAATCATACAATCACAATCATACAGTCACAATCATACAATCACAATCATACAATCCCAATCATACAATCACAATCATACAATCACAATCGTACAATCACAATCATACAGTCACAATCATACAATCACAATCATACAATCCCAATCATACAATCACAATCATACAATCACAATCATACAATCGCAATCATACAATCACAATCATACAATCGCAATCATACAATCACAATCATACAATCTCAATCATACAACCACAAACATACAATCACAATCATACAGTCACAATCATGCAATCACAATCATACAATCACAATCATACAATCTCAATCATACAATCACAATCATACAATCATAATCATACAATTACAAACATACATCACAATCATACAATCACTATCATACAATCGCAATCATACAATCACAATCATACAATCACAATCATACAATCGCAATCATACAATTACAATCTCCCAAATACAATCTCCCAAATACAATCAAACAATCACAATCATACAATCACAATCATACAATCACAATCATTCAATCACAATCATTCTATCACAATCATACAATCACAATCATACAATCATAATCATACAATTACAATCATACATCACAATCATACAATCACAATCATACAATCGCAATCATACAATCACAATCATAGGATCACAATCATACTTTCACAATCATACAATCACAATCATACAATCACAATCATGCAATCACAATCATACAATCACAATCATACAATCTCAATCATACAATCACAATCATACAATCATAGTCACACAATTACAAACATACATCACAATCATACAATCACTATCATACAATCGCAATCATACAATCACAATCATACAATCACAATCATACAATCACAATCATACAATCGCAATCATACAATTACAATCTCCCAAATACAATCTCCCAAATACAATCAAACAATCACAATCATACAATCACAATCATACAATCACAATCATTCAATCACAATCATTCTATCACAATCATACAATCACAATCATACAATCATAATCATACAATTACAAACATACATCACAATCATACAATCACAATCATACAATCGCAATCATACAATCACAATCATACAATCACAATCATACAGTCACAATCATACAATCACAATCATACTATCACAATCATACAATCACAATCATACAATCACAATCATACAATCACAATCATACAATCACAATCATACAATTACAGTCATACATCGCAATCATACAATTACAATCATACATCACAATCATACAATCACAATCATACAATCGCAATCATACAATCACAATCATACAATCGCAATCATACAATTACAATCTCCCAAATACAATCTCCCAAATACAATCTCCCAAATACAATCATACAATCACAATCATACAATCACAATCATACAATCACAATCATACAATCACAGTCATACAATCACAATCATACTATCACAATCATACAATCACAATCATACAATCACAATCATACAATCACAATCATACAATCACAATCATACAATCACAATCATACAATCACAATCATACATTCAAAATCATGCAATCACAATCATACAATCACAATCATGCAATCACAATCATACAATCATAATCATACAATCACAATCGTACAATCACAATCGTACAATCACAATCGTACAATCACAATCGCACAACCATATTCAGACAATCACAATCGTACAATCACAATCGCACAAATACAATCTCCCAAATACAATCATACAATCACAATCATACAATCACAATCATGCAATCACAATCATACAATCATAATCATACAATCACAATCGTACAATCACAATCGTACAATCACAATCGCACAACCACAATCAGACAATCACAATAATACAATCACAAACATACAATCACAATCATATAATCACAAAAATACAATCATAATCATACAATCACAATCATACAATCGCAATCGTACAATCACAATCATACAATCATAATCATACAATCACAATCATACAATCGCAATCATACAATCACAATCATAGAATCTCAATCATACAATCACAATCATACAATCCTAATCATACAATTACAATCATACAATCACAATCATACAATCACAATCATACAATCACAATCATACCATCACAATCATACCATCACAATCATAAAATCACAATCATACAATCATAATCATACAATTACAATCATACATCACAATCATACAATCACAATCATACAATCGCATTCATACAATCGCAATCATACAATCACAATCATACAATCACAATCACACAATCACAATCATACAATCACAATCATAAAATCACAAAAATACAATCATAATCATACAATCACAATCGTACAATCACAATCGTACAATCACAATCGCACAACCACAATCAGTCAATCACACTCATACAATCACAATCATACAATCACAATCATACAATCACAATCATACAATCAAAATCATACTTTCACAATCATACAATCACAATCATACAATCACAATCATACAATCACAATCATACAATCACAATCATACAATCACAATCATACAATCACAATCATACAATCGCAATCATACAATCACAATCATAGAATCTCAATCATACAATCACAATCATACAATCCTAATCATACAATTACAATCATACAATCACAATCATACAATCACAATCATACAATCACAATCATACAATCACAATTATGCAATCACATTCATACAATCGCATTCATACAATCGCAATCATACAATCACAATCATACAATCACAATCATACAATCACAATCATAAAATCACAAAAATACAATCATAATCATACAATCACAATCATACAATCGCAATCATACAATCACAATCATACAATCATAATCATAGAATCACAATCACACGATCGCAATCATACAATCACAATCATACCATCACAATCATACCATCACAATCATAAAATCACAATCATACAATCATAATCATACAATTACAATCATACATCACAATCATACAATCACAATCATACAATCGCAATCATACAATCACAATCATACAATCACAATCATACAATCACAATCATACAATCACAATCATACAATCACAATCATACAATCGCAATCATACAATCACAATCATAGAATCTCAATCATACAATCACAATCATACAATCCTAATCATACAATTACAATCATACAATCACAATCATACAATCACAATCATACAATCACAATCATACAATCACAATTATGCAATCACATTCATACAATCGCATTCATACAATCGCAATCATACAATCACAATCATACAATCACAATCATACAATCACAATCATAAAATCACAAAAATACAATCATAATCATACAATCACAATCATACAATCGCAATCATACAATCACAATCATACAATCATAATCATAGAATCACAATCACACGATCGCAATCATACAATCACAATCATACCATCACAATCATACCATCACAATCATAAAATCACAATCATACAATCATAATCATACAATCACAATCATACATCACAATCATACAATCACAATCATACAATCGCAATCATACAATTACAATCTCCCAAATACAATCTCCCAAATACAATCATACAATCACAATCATACAATCAAAATCATACAATCATAATCATACAATTACAATCATACATCACAATCATACAATCGCAATCATACAATCGCAATCATACAATCACAATCATACAATCGCAATCATACAGTTACAATCTCCCAAATACAATCTCCCAAATACAATCTCCCAAATACAATCATACAATCACAATCATACAGTCACAATCATACAATCACAATCATACTATCACAATCATACAATCACAGTCATACAATCACAATCATACAATCACAATCATACAATTACAGTCATACATCGCAATCATACAATTACAATCATACATCACAATCATACAATCACAATCATACAATCGCAATCATACAATCACAATCATACAATCGCAATCATACAATTACAATCTCCCAAATACAATCTCCCAAATACAATCTCCCAAATACAATCATACAATCACAATCATACAATCACAATCATACAATCACAATCATACAATCACAGACATACAATCACAATCATACTATCACAATCATACAATCACAATCATACAATCACAATCATACAATCACAATCATACAATCACAATCATACAATCACAATCATACAATCACAATCATACATTCAAAATCATGCAATCACAATCATACAATCACAATCATGCAATCACAATCATACAATCATAATCATACAATCACAATCGTACAATCACAATCGTACAATCACAATCGTACAATCACAATCGCACAACCATATTCAGACAATCACAATCGTACAATCACAATCGCACAAATACAATCTCCCAAATACAATCATACAATCACAATCATACAATCACAATCATGCAATCACAATCATACAATCATAATCATACAATCACAATCGTACAATCACAATCGTACAATCACAATCGCACAACCACAATCAGACAATCACAATAATACAATCACAAACATACAATCACAATCATATAATCACAAAAATACAATCATAATCATACAATCACAATCATACAATCGCAATCGTACAATCACAATCATACAATCATAATCATACAATCACAATCATCCAATCGCAATCATACAATCACAATCATAGAATCTCAATCATACAATCACAATCATACAATCCTAATCATACAATTACAATCATACAATCACAATCATACAATCACAATCATACAATCACAATCATACAATCACAATCATACCATCACAATCATACCATCACAATCATAAAATCACAATCATACAATCATAATCATACAATTACAATCATACATCACAATCATACAATCACAATCATACAATCGCATTCATACAATCGCAATCATACAATCACAATCATACAATCACAATCACACAATCACAATCATACAATCACAATCATAAAATCACAAAAATACAATCATAATCATACAATCACAATCGTACAATCACAATCGTACAATCACAATCGCACAACCACAATCAGTCAATCACACTCATACAATCACAATCATAAAATCACAATCATACAATCACAATCATACAATCAAAATCATACTTTCACAATCATACAATCACAATCATACAATCACAATCATACAATCACAATCATACAATCACAATCATACAATCACAATCATACAATCACAATCATACAATCGCAATCATACAATCACAATCATAGAATCTCAATCATACAATCACAATCATACAATCCTAATCATACAATTACAATCATACAATCACAATCATACAATCACAATCATACAATCACAATCATACAATCACAATTATGCAATCACATTCATACAATCGCATTCATACAATCGCAATCATACAATCACAATCATACAATCACAATCATACAATCACAATCATAAAATCACAAAAATACAATCATAATCATACAATCACAATCATACAATCGCAATCATACAATCACAATCATACAATCATAATCATAGAATCACAATCACACGAACGCAATCATACAATCACAATCATACCATCACAATCATACAATCATAATCATACAATTACAATCATACATCACAATCATACAATCACAATCATACAATCGCAATCATACAATCACAATCATACAATCGCAATCATACAATTACAATCTCCCAAATACAATCTCCCAAATACAATCATACAATCACAATCATACAATCAAAATCATACAATCATAATCATACAATTACAGTCATACATCACAATCATACAATCGCAATCATACAATCGCAATCATACAATCACAATCATACAATCGCAATCATACAGTTACAATCTCCCAAATACAATCTCCCAAATACAATCTCCCAAATACAATCATACAATCACAATCATACAGTCACAATCATACAATCACAATCATACTATCACAATCATACAATCACAATCATACAATCACAATCATACAATCACAATCATACAATTACAGTCATACATCGCAATCATACAATTACAATCATACATCACAATCATACAATCACAATCATACAATCGCAATCATACAATCACAATCATACAATCGCAATCATACAATTACAATCTCCCAAATACAATCTCCCAAATACAATCAAACAATCACAATCATACAATCACAATCATACAATCACAATCATTCAATCACAATCATTCTATCACAATCATACAATCACAATCATACAATCATAATCATACAATTACAATCATACATCACAATCATACAATCACAATCATACAATCACAATCATACAATCACAGTCATACAATCACAGTCATACAATCACAATCATACTATCACAATCATACAATCACAGTCGTACAATCACAATCGTACAATCACAATCATACAATCACAATCATACAATCGCAAACATACAATCGCAATCATACAATCACAATCATACAATCTCAATCATACAATCACAATCATACAATCATAATCATACAATTACAATCATACATCACAATCATACAATCACAATCATACAATCGCAATCATACAATCACAATCATACAATCGCAATCATACAATCACAATCATACAATCTCAATCATACAATCACAATCATACAATCATAATCATACAATTACAATCATACATCACAATCATACAATCACAATCATACAATCGCAATCATACAATCACAATCATACAATCGCAATCATACAATTACAATCTCCGAAATACAATCCCCCAAATACAATCATACAATCACAATCATACAATCACAATCATACAATCACAATCATACAATCACAATCATACAATCACAATCATACAATCATAATCATACAATCACAATCATACTTTCACAATCATACAATCACAATCATACAATCATAATCATACAATCACAATCATACTTTCACAATCATACAATCACAATCATACAATCGCAATCATACAATCACAATCATACCATCACAATCATACAATCACAATCATACAATCATAATCATACAATTAAAATCATACATCACAATCATACAATCACAATCATACAATCGCAATCATACAATCACAATCATAGGATCACAATCATACTTTGACAATCATACAATCACAATCATACAATCACAATCATACAATCACAATCGTACAATCACAATCATACAAACACAGACATACAGTCACAAGCATACAATCACAATCATACAATCACAATCATACAATCACAATCACAGAATCACAATCATACAATCACAATCGCACAACCACAATCAGACAATCACAATCATACAATCACAATCATACAATCACAATCATACAATCACAATCATACAATCACAATCATGCAATCACAATCATACATTCAAAATCATGCAATCACAATCATACAATCACAATCATGCAATCACAATCATACAATCATAATCATACAATCACAATCGTACAATCACAATCGTACAATCACAATCGTACAATCACAATCGCACAACCATATTCAGACAATCACAATCGTACAATCACAATCGCACAAATACAATCTCCCAAATACAATCATACAATCACAATCATACAATCACAATCATGCAATCACAATCATACAATCATAATCATACAATCACAATCGTACAATCACAATCGTACAATCACAATCGCACAACCACAATCAGACAATCACAATAATACAATCACAAACATACAATCACAATCATATAATCACAAAAATACAATCATAATCATACAATCACAATCATACAATCGCAATCGTACAATCACAATCATAAAATCATAATCATACAATCACAATCATCCAATCGCAATCATACAATCACAATCATAGAATCTCAATCATACAATCACAATCATACAATCCTAATCATACAATTACAATCATACAATCACAATCATACAATCACAATCATACAATCACAATCATACCATCACAATCATACCATCACAATCATAAAATCACAATCATACAATCATAATCATACAATTACAATCATACATCACAATCATACAATCACAATCATACAATCGCATTCATACAATCGCAATCATACAATCACAATCATACAATCACAATCACACAATCACAATCATACAATCACAATCATAAAATCACAAAAATACAATCATAATCATACAATCACAATCGTACAATCACAATCGTACAATCACAATCGCACAACCACAATCAGTCAATCACACTCATACAATCACAATCATAAAATCACAATCATACAATCACAATCATACAATCAAAATCATACTTTCACAATCATACAATCACAATCATACAATCACAATCATACAATCACAATCATACAATCACAATCATACAATCACAATCATACAATCACAATCATACAATCGCAATCATACAATCACAATCATAGAATCTCAATCATACAATCACAATCATACAATCCTAATCATACAATTACAATCATACAATCACAATCATACAATCACAATCATACAATCACAATCATACAATCACAATTATGCAATCACATTCATACAATCGCATTCATACAATCGCAATCATACAATCACAATCATACAATCACAATCATACAATCACAATCATAAAATCACAAAAATACAATCATAATCATACAATCACAATCATACAATCGCAATCATACAATCACAATCATACAATCATAATCATAGAATCACAATCACACGATCGCAATCATACAATCACAATCATACCATCACAATCATACCATCACAATCATAAAATCACAATCATACAATCATAATCATACAATTACAATCATACATCACAATCATACAATCACAATCATACAATCGCAATCATACAATCACAATCATACAATCGCAATCATACAATTACAATCTCCCAAATACAATCTCCCAAATACAATCATACAATCACAATCATACAATCAAAATCATACAATCATAATCATACAATTACAGTCATACATCACAATCATACAATCGCAATCATACAATCGCAATCATACAATCACAATCATACAATCGCAATCATACAGTTACAATCTCCCAAATACAATCTCCCAAATACAATCTCCCAAATACAATCATACAATCACAATCATACAGTCACAATCATACAATCACAATCATACTATCACAATCATACAATCACAATCATACAATCACAATCATACAATCACAATCATACAATTACAGTCATACATCGCAATCATACAATTACAATCATACATCACAATCATACAATCACAATCATACAATCGCAATCATACAATCACAATCATACAATCGCAATCATACAATTACAATCTCCCAAATACAATCTCCCAAATACAATCAAACAATCACAATCATACAATCACAATCATACAATCACAATCATTCAATCACAATCATTCTATCACAATCATACAATCACAATCATACAATCATAATCATACAATTACAATCATACATCACAATCATACAATCACAATCATACAATCACAATCATACAATCACAGTCATACAATCACAGTCATACAATCACAATCATACTATCACAATCATACAATCACAGTCGTACAATCACAATCGTACAATCACAATCATACAATCACAATCATACAATCGCAAACATACAATCGCAATCATACAATCACAATCATACAATCTCAATCATACAATCACAATCATACAATCATAATCATACAATTACAATCATACATCACAATCATACAATCACAATCATACAATCGCAATCATACAATCACAATCATACAATCGCAATCATACAATCACAATCATACAATCTCAATCATACAATCACAATCATACAATCATAATCATACAATTACAATCATACATCACAATCATACAATCACAATCATACAATCGCAATCATACAATCACAATCATACAATCGCAATCATACAATTACAATCTCCGAAATACAATCCCCCAAATACAATCATACAATCACAATCATACAATCACAATCATACAATCACAATCATACAATCACAATCATACAATCATAATCATACAATCACAATCATACTTTCACAATCATACAATCACAATCATACAATCATAATCATACAATCACAATCATACTTTCACAATCATACAATCACAATCATACAATCGCAATCATACAATCACAATCATACCATCACAATCATACAATCACAATCATACAATCATAATCATACAATTAAAATCATACATCACAATCATACAATCACAATCATACAATCGCAATCATACAATCACAATCATAGGATCACAATCATACTTTGACAATCATACAATCACAATCATACAATCACAATCATACAATCACAATCGTACAATCACAATCATACAAACACAGACATACAGTCACAAGCATACAATCACAATCATACAATCACAATCATACAATCACAATCACAGAATCACAATCATACAATCACAATCGCACAACCACAATCAGACAATCACAATCATACAATCACAATCATACAATCACAATCATACAATCACAATCATACAATCACAATCATGCAATCACAATCATACAATCATATTCATACAACCACAATCATACAATCACAATCGTACATTCACAATCGTACAATCACAAACGCACAACCACAATCAGACAATCACACTCATACAATCACAATCATACAATCACAATCATACAATCACAATCATAACATCACAATCATACAATCGCAAACATACAATCACAATCATACAATCACAATCATACAATCACAATTATGCAATCACAATCATACAATCGCATTCATACAATCACAATCATACAATCACAATTATGTAATCACAATCATACAATCGCATTCATACAATCACCATCATACAATCACAATCATACAATCACAATCATACAATCGCAATCATACAATCACAATCATACAACCATAATCATACAATCAGAATCATACGATCGCAATCATACAATCACAATCATACCATCACAATCATACCATGACAATCATACAATCACAATCATACAATCATAATCATACAATTACAATCATACATCACAATCATACAATCACAATCATACAATCGCAATCATACAATCACAATCATACAATCACAATTATGCAATCACAATCATACAATCGCATTCATACAATCACAATCATACAATCACAATCATACAATTACAATCATACAATCACAATCATACAATCACAATCATACAATCACAATCATACAATCACAATCATACAATCACAATTATGTAATCACAATCATACAGTCGCATTCATACAATCGCAATCATACAATCACAATCATACAATCACAATCATACAATCACAATCATACAATCACAATCATACAATCACAATCATAAAATCACAAAAATACAATCATAAACATACAATCACAATCGTAAAATCACAATCATACAATCACAATCATACAATCATAATCATACAATCACAGTCATACGATCGCAATCATACAATCACAATCATACCATCACAATCATACCATGACAATCATACAATCACAATCATACAATCATAATCATACAATTACAATCATACATCACAATCATACAATCACAATCATACAATCGCAATCATACAATCACAATCATACAATCGCAATCATACAATTACAATCATACAATCACAATCATACAATCACAATCATACAATCACAATCATACAATCACAATCATACAATCACAATCATACAATCACAATTATGCAATCACAATCATACAATCGCATTCATACAATCGCAATCATACAATCACAATCATACAATCACAATCATAAAATAACAAAAATACAATCATAAACATACAATCACAATCATACAATCGCAATCATACAATCACAATCATACAACCATAATCATACAATCAGAATCATACGATCGCAATCATACAATCACAATCATACCATCACAATCATACCATCACAATCATAAAATCACAATCATACAATCATAATCATACAATTACAATCATACATCACAATCATACAATCACAATCATACAATCGCATTCATACAATCGCAATCATACAATCACAATCATACAATCACAATCACACAATCACAATCATACAATCACAATCATAAAATCACAAAAATACAATCATAATCATACAATCACAATCGTACAATCACAATCGTACAATCACAATCGCACAACCACAATCAGTCAATCACACTCATACAATCACAATCATACAATCACAATCATACAATCACAATCATACAATCAAAATCATACTTTCACAATCATACAATCACAATCATACAATCACAATCATACAATCACAATCATACAATCACAATCATACAATCACAATCATACAATCGCAATCATACAATCACAATCATAGAATCTCAATCATACAATCACAATCATACAATCCTAATCATACAATTACAATCATACAATCACAATCATACAATCACAATCATACAATCACAATCATACAATCACAATCATACAATCACAATTATGCAATCACATTCATACAATCGCATTCATACAATCGCAATCATACAATCACAATCATACAATCACAATCATACAATCACAATCATAAAATCACAAAAATACAATCATAATCATACAATCACAATCATACAATCGCAATCATACAATCACAATCATACAATCATAATCATAGAATCACAATCACACGATCGCAATCATACAATCACAATCATACCATCACAATCATACCATCACAATCATAAAATCACAATCATACAATCATAATCATACAATTACAATCATACATCACAATCATACAATCACAATCATACAATCGCAATCATACAATCACAATCATACAATCGCAATCATACAATTACAATCTCCCAAATACAATCTCCCAAATACAATCATACAATCACAATCATACAATCAAAATCATACAATCATAATCATACAATTACAATCATACATCACAATCATACAATCGCAATCATACAATCGCAATCATACAATCACAATCATACAATCGCAATCATACAGTTACAATCTCCCAAATACAATCTCCCAAATACAATCTCCCAAATACAATCATACAATCACAATCATACAGTCACAATCATACAATCACAATCATACTATCACAATCATACAATCACAATCATACAATCACAATCATACAATCACAATCATACAATTACAGTCATACATTGCAATCATACAATTACAATCATACATCACAATCATACAATCACAATCATACAATCGCAATCATACAGTCACAATCATACAATCGCAATCATACAATTACAATCTCCCAAATACAATCTCCCAAATACAATCATACAATCACAATCATACAGTCACAATCATACAGTCACAATCATACAATCATAATCATACAATCGCAATCATACAATTGCAATCTCCCAAATACAATCTCCCAAATACAATCTCCCAAATACAATCAAACAATCACAATCATACAATCACAATCATACAATCACAATCATTCAAACACAATCATTCTATCACAATCATACAATCACAATCATACAATCATAATCATACAATTACAATCATACATCACAATCATACAATCACAATCATACAATCACAATCATACAATCACAGTCATACAATCACAGTCATACAATCACAATCATACTATCACAATCATACAATCACAGTCGTACAATCACAATCGTACAATCACAATCATACAATCACAATCATACAATCGCAAACATACAATCGCAATCATACAATCACAATCATACAATCTCAATCATACAATCACAATCATACAATCATAATCATACAATTACAATCATACATCACAATCATACAATCACAATCATACAATCGCAATCATACAATCACAATCATACAATCGCAATCATACAATCACAATCATACATTCTCAATCATACAATCACAATCATACAATCATAATCATACAATTACAATCATACATCACAATCATACAATCACAATCATACAATCGCAATCATACAATCACAATCATACAATCGCAATCATACAATTACAATCTCCGAAATACAATCCCCCAAATACAATCATACAATCACAATCATAAAATCACAATCATACAATCACAATCATACAATCACAATCATACAATCATAATCATACAATCACAATCATACTTTCACAATCATACAATCACAATCATACAATCATAATCATACAATCACAATCATACTTTCACAATCATACAATCACAATCATACAATCGCAATCATACAATCACAATCATACCATCACAATCATACAATCACAATCATACAATCATAATCATACAATTAAAATCATACATCACAATCATACAATCACAATCATACAATCGCAATCATACAATCACAATCATAGGATCACAATCATACTTTGACAATCATACAATCACAATCATACAATCACAATCATACAATCACAATCGTACAATCACAATCATACAAACACAGACATACAGTCACAAGCATACAATCACAATCATACAATCACAATCATACAATCACAATCACAGAATCACAATCATACAATCACAATCGCACAACCACAATCAGACAATCACAATCATACAATCACAATCATACAATCACAATCATACAATCACAATCATACAATCACAATCATGCAATCACAATCATACAATCATATTCATACAACCACAATCATACAATCACAATCGTACATTCACAATCGTACAATCACAAACGCACAACCACAATCAGACAATCACACTCATACAATCACAATCATACAATCACAATCATACAATCACAATCATAACATCACAATCATACAATCGCAAACATACAATCACAATCATACAATCACAATCATACAATCACAATTATGCAATCACAATCATACAATCGCATTCATACAATCACAATCATACAATCACAATTATGTAATCACAATCATACAATCGCATTCATACAATCACCATCATACAATCACAATCATACAATCACAATCATACAATCGCAATCATACAATCACAATCATACAACCATAATCATACAATCACAATCATACAATTACAGTCATACATTGCAATCATACAATTACAATCATACATCACAATCATACAATCACAATCATACAATCGCAATCATACAGTCACAATCATACAATCGCAATCATACAATTACAATCTCCCAAATACAATCTCCCAAATACAATCATACAATCACAATCATACAGTCACAATCATACAGTCACAATCATACAATCATAATCATACAATCGCAATCATACAATTGCAATCTCCCAAATACAATCTCCCAAATACAATCTCCCAAATACAATCAAACAATCACAATCATACAATCACAATCATACAATCACAATCATTCAAACACAATCATTCTATCACAATCATACAATCACAATCATACAATCATAATCATACAATTACAATCATACATCACAATCATACAATCACAATCATACAATCACAATCATACAATCACAGTCATACAATCACAGTCATACAATCACAATCATACTATCACAATCATACAATCACAGTCGTACAATCACAATCGTACAATCACAATCATACAATCACAATCATACAATCGCAATCATACAATCGCAATCATACAATCACAATCATACAATCTCAATCATACAATCACAATCATACAATCATAATCATACAATTACAATCATACATCACAATCATACAATCACAATCATACAATCGCAATCATACAATCACAATCATACAATCGCAATCATACAATCACAATCATACAATCTCAATCATACAATCACAATCATACAATCATAATCATACAATTACAATCATACATCACAATCATACAATCACAATCATACAATCGCAATCATACAATCACAATCATACAATCGCAATCATACAATTACAATCTCCGAAATACAATCCCCCAAATACAATCATACAATCACAATCATACAATCACAATCATACAATCACAATCATACAATCACAATCATACAATCATAATCATACAATCACAATCATACTTTCACAATCATACAATCACAATCATACAATCATAATCATACAATCACAATCATACTTTCACAATCATACAATCACAATCATACAATCGCAATCATACAATCACAATCATACCATCACAATCATACAATCACAATCATACAATCATAATCATACAATTAAAATCATACATCACAATCATACAATCACAATCATACAATCGCAATCATACAATCACAATCATAGGATCACAATCATACTTTGACAATCATACAATCACAATCATACAATCACAATCATACAATCACAATCGTACAATCACAATCATACAAACACAGACATACAGTCACAAGCATACAATCACAATCATACAATCACAATCATACAATCACAATCACAGAATCACAATCATACAATCACAATCGCACAACCACAATCAGACAATCACAATCATACAATCACAATCATACAATCACAATCATACAATCACAATCATACAATCACAATCATGCAATCACAATCATACAATCATATTCATACAACCACAATCATACAATCACAATCGTACATTCACAATCGTACAATCACAAACGCACAACCACAATCAGACAATCACACTCATACAATCACAATCATACAATCACAATCATACAATCACAATCATAACATCACAATCATACAATCGCAAACATACAATCACAATCATACAATCACAATCATACAATCACAATTATGCAATCACAATCATACAATCGCATTCATACAATCACAATCATACAATCACAATCATACAATCGCATTCATACAATCACCATCATACAATCACAATCATACAATCACAATCATACAATCGCAATCATACAATCACAATCATACAACCATAATCATACAATCAGAATCATACGATCGCAATCATACAATCACAATCATACCATCACAATCATACCATGACAATCATACAATCACAATCATACAATCATAATCATACAATTACAATCATACATCACAATCATACAATCACAATCATACAATCGCAATCATACAATCACAATCATACAATCACAATTATGCAATCACAATCATACAATCGCATTCATACAATCACAATCATACAATCACAATCATACAATCACAATCATACAATCACAATCATACAATCACAATCATACAATCACAATCATACAATCACAATCATACAATCACAATTATGCAATCACAATCATACAGTCGCATTCATACAATCGCAATCATACAATCACAATCATACAATCACAATCATACAATCACAATCATACAATCACAATCATACAATCACAATCATAAAATCACAAAAATACAATCATAAACATACAATCACAATCGTAAAATCACAATCATACAATCACAATCATACAATCATAATCATACAATCACAGTCATGCGATCGCAATCATACAATCACAATCATACCATCACAATCATACCATGACAATCATACAATCACAATCATACAATCATAATCATACAATTACAATCATACATCACAATCATACAATCACAATCATACAATCGCAATCATACAATCACAATCATACAATCACAATCATACAATCACAATCATACAATCACAATCATACAATCACAATTATGCAATCACAATCATACAGTCGCATTCATACAATCGCAATCATACAATCACAATCATACAATCACAATCATACAATCACAATCATAAAATCACAAAAATACAATCATAAACATACAATCACAATCGTAAAATCACAATCATACAATCACAATCATACAATCATAACCATACAATCACAGTCATACGATCGCAATCATACAATCACAATCATACCATCACAATCATACCATGACAATCATACAATCACAATCATACAATCATAATCATACAATTACAATCATACATCACAATCATTCAATCACAATCATACAATCGCAATCATACAATTACAATCTCCCAAATACAATCTCCCAAATACAATCTCCCAAATACAATCATACAATCACAATCATACAATCACAATCATACAATCACAATCATACAATCACAATCATACTATCACAATCATACAATCACAATCATACAATCACAACCATACAATCAGAATCATACAATGACAATCATACAATCACAATCATACAATCACAATCATACATTCAAAATCATGCAATCACAATCATACAATTACAGTCATACATCGCAATCATACAATTACAATCATACATCACAATCATACAATCACAATCATACAATCGCAATCATACAATCACAATCATACAATCGCAATCATACAATTACAATCTCCCAAATACAATCTCCCAAATACAATCTCCCAAATACAATCATACAATCACAATCATACAGTCACAATCATACAATCATAATCATACAATCACAATCATACAGTCACAATCATACAATCACAATCATACAATCACAATCATACAATCACAATCATACATTCAAAATCATGCAATCACAATCATACAATCACAATCATGCAATCACAATCATACAATCACAGTCATACAATAACAATCATATAATCACAATCATACTATCACAATCATACAATCACAATCATACAATCACAATCCTATAATCACAATCATACAATCACAATCATACAATCACAATCATACAATCACAATCAAAGAATCACAATCATACAATCGCAATCATACAATCACAATCATACAATCTCAATCATACAATCACAAACATACAATCACAATCATATAATCACAATCATACAATCACAATCATACAATCACAATCATACAATCACAATCATACAATCACAATCATACAATCACAATCATACATTCAAAATCATGCAATCACAATCATACAGTCACAATCATACAATCTCAATCATACAATCACAAACATACAATCACAATCATACAGTCACAATCATGCAATCACAATCATACAATCACAATCATACAATCTCAATCATACAATCACAATCATACAATCATAATCATACAATTACAATCATACATCACAATCATACAATCACAATCATACAATCGCAATCATAAAATCACAATCATACAATCGCAATCATACAATCACAATCATACAATCTCAATCATACAATCACAATCATACAACCATAATCATACAATTACAATCATACATCACAATCATACAATCACAATCATACAATCGCAATCATACAATCACAATCATACAATCGCAATCATACAATTACAATCTCCGAAATACAATCCCCCAAATACAATCATACAATCACAATCATACAATCACAATCATACAATCACAATCATACAATCACAATCATACAATCATAATCATACAATCACAATCATACTTTCACAATCATACAATCACAATCATACAATCACAATCATACAATCATAATCATACAATCACAATCATACTTTCACAATCATACAATCACAATCATACAATCGCAATCATACAATCACAATCATACCATCACAATCATACAATCACAATCATACAATCATAATCATACAATTAAAATCATACATCACAATCATACAATCACAATCATACAATCGCAATCATACAATCACAATCATAGTATCACAATCATTCTTTCACAATCATACAATCACAATCATACAATCACAATCATACAATCACAATCGTACAATCACAATCATACAATCACAGACATACAGTCACAAGCATACAATCACAATCATACAATCACAATCATACAATCACAATCACAGAATCACAATCATACAATCACAATCGCACAACCACAATCAGACAATCACAATCATACAATCACAATCATACAATCACAATCATACAATCACAATCATACAATCACAATCATGCAATCACAATCATACAATCATATTCATACAACCACAATCATACAATCACAATCGTACATTCACAATCGTACAATCACAAACGCACAACCACAATCAGACAATCACACTCATACAATCACAATCATACAATCACAATCATACAATCACAATCATATCATCACAATCATACAATCGCAAACATACAATCACAATCATACAATCACAATCATACAATCACAATTATGCAATCACAATCATACAATCGCATTCATACAATCACAATCATACAATCACAATTATGCAATCACAATCATACAATCGCATTCATACAATCACAATCATACAATCACAATCATACAATCACAATCATACAATCGCAATCATACAATCACAATCATACAACCATAATCATACAATCAGAATCATACGATCGCAATCATACAATCACAATCATACCATCACAATCATACCATGACAATCATACAATCACAATCATACAATCATAATCATACAATTACAATCATACATCACAATCATACAATCACAATCATACAATCGCAATCATACAATCACAATCATACAATCACAATTATGCAATCACAATCATACAATCGCATTCATACAATCACAATCATAAAATCACAATCATACAATCACAATCATACAATCACAATCATACAATCACAATCATACAATCACAATCATACAATCACAATTATGCAATCACAATCATACAGTCGCATTCATACAATCGCAATCATACAATCACAATCATACAATCACAATCATACAATCACAATCATACAATCACAATCATAAAATCACAAAAATACAATCATAAACATACAATCACAATCGTAAAATCACAATCATACAATCACAATCATACAATCATAATCATACAATCACAGTCATACGATCGCAATCATACAATCACAATCATACCATCACAATCATACCATGACAATCATACAATCACAATCATACAATCATAATCATACAATTACAATCATACATCACAATCATACAATCACAATCATACAATCGCAATCATACAATCACAATCATACAATCGCAATCATACAATTACAATCTCCCAAATACAATCTCCCAAATACAATCTCCCAAATACAATCTCCCAAATACAATCATACAATCACAATCATACAATCACAATCATACAATCACAATCATACAATCACAATCATACTATCACAATCATACAATGACAATCATACAATCACAACCATACAATCAGAATCATACAATCACAATCATACAATCACAATCATACAATCACAATCATACATTCAAAATCATGCAATCACAATCATACAATTACAGTCATACATCGCAATCATACAATTACAATCATACATCACTACCATACAATCACAATCATACAATCGCAATCATACAATCACAATCATACAATCGCAATCATACAATTACAATCTCCCAAATACAATCTCCCAAATACAATCATACAATCACAATCATACAGTCGCAATCATACAATCATAATCATACAATTACAATCATACATCACAATCATACAATCACAATCATACAATCGCAATCATACAATCACAATCATACAATCGCAATCATACAATTACAATCTCCCAAATACAATCTACCAAATACAATCATACAATCACAATCATACAATCACAATCATACAATCACAATCACTCAATCACAATCATACTATCACAATCATAGAATCACAATCATACAATCACAATCATACATTCAAAATCATGCAATCACAATCATACAGTCACAGTCATGCAATCACAATCATACAATCATAATCATACAATCACAATCATACAATCACAATCGTACAATCACAATCGTAAAATCACAATCGCACAACCACAATCAGACAATCACAATCATACAATCACAGTCATACAATCACAATCATAGAATCACAATCATACTTTCACAATCATACAATCACAATCATACAATCACAATCGTACAATCACAATCATACAATCACAATCATACAGTCACAATCATACAATCACAATCATACAATCCCAATCATACAATCACAATCATACAATCACAATCATACAATCGCAATCATACAATCACAATCATACAATCGCAATCATACAATCACAATCATACAATCTCAATCATACAATCACAAACATACAATCACAATCATACAGTCACAATCATGCAATCACAATCATACAATCATAATCATACAATCACAATCGTACAATCACAATCGTACAATCACAATCGTACAATCACAATCGCACAACCACAATCAGACAATCACAATCGTACAATCACAATCGTACAATCACAATCGCACAAATACAATCTCCCAAATACAATCATACAATCACAATCATACAATCGCAATCATACAATCACAATCATACAATCGCAATCATACAATTACAATCTCCCAAATACAATCTCCCAAATACAATCATACAATCACAATCATACAATCACAATCATACAATCAGAATCATACAATCACAATCATACAATCACAATCATACAATCACAATCATACAATCACAATCATACAATCGCAAGCATACAATCACAATCATACAATCTCAATCATACAATCACAATCATACAACCACAATCAGACAATCACAATCATACAATCACAATCATACAATCACAATTATGCAATCACAATCATACAATCGCATTCATACAATCGCAATCATACAATCACAATCATACAATCACAATCATACAATCACAATCATAAAATCACAAAAATACAATCATAATCATACAATCACAATCATACAATCGCAATCATACAATCACAATCATACAATCATAATCATACAATCACAATCATACAATCACAGTCATACAATCACAGTCATACAATCACAATCATACTATCACAATCATACAATCACAATCATACAATCACAATCGTACAATCACAATCGTACAATCACAATCGCACAACCACAATCAGACAATCACAATCATACAATCAAAATCATACAATCACAATCATACAATCACAATCATAGAATCACAATCATACTTTCACAATCATACAATCACAATCATACAATCACAATCATACAATCACAATCGTACAATCACAATCATACAATCACAGACATACAGTCACAAGCATACAATCACAATCATACAATCACAATCATACAATCACAATCACAGAATCACAATCATACAATCACAATCGCACAACCACAATCAGACAATCACAATCATACAATCACAATCATACAATCACAATCATACAATCATATTCATACAACCACAATCATACAATCACAATCGTACATTCACAATCGTACAATCACAAACGCACAACCACAATCAGACAATCACACTCATACAATCACAATCATACAATCACAATCATACAATCACAATCGTAACATCACAATCATACAATCGCAAACATACAATCACAATCATACAATCACAATCATACAATCACAATTATGCAATCACAATCATACAATCGCATTCATACAATCACAATCATACAATCACAATCATAGAATCACAATCATACTTTCACAAAAATACAATCATAAACATACAATCACAATCATACAATCGCAATCATACAATCACAATCATACAACCATAATCATACAATCAGAATCATACGATCGCAATCATACAATCACAATCATACCATCACAATCATACCATGACAATCATACAATCACAATCATACAATCATAATCATACAATTACAATCATACATCACAATCATACAATCACAACCATAGAATCACAATCATACTTTCACAATCATACAATCACAATCATACAATCACAATCATACAATCACAATCATACAATCACAATCATAAAATCACAAAAATACAATCATAAACATACAATCACAATCATACAATCACAATCATACAATCACAATTATGCAATCACAATCATACAATCGCATTCATACAATCGCAATCATACAATCACAATCATACAATCACAATCATACAATCACAATCATAAAATCACACAAATACAATCATAAACATACAATCACAATCATACAATCGCAATCATACAATCACAAACATACAACCATAATCATACAATCAGAATCATACGATCGCAATCATACAATCACAATCATACCATCACAATCATACCATGACAATCATTCAATCACAATCATACAATCATAATCATACAATTACAATCATACATCACAATCATACAATCACAATCATACAATCGCAATCATACAATCACAATCATACAATCACAATTATGCAATCACAATCATACAATCGCATTCATACAATCACAATCATACAATCACAATCATACAATCACAATCATACAATCACAATCATACAATCACCATTATGCAATCACAATCATACAGTCGCATTCATACAATCGCAATCATACATTCACAATCATACAATCACAATCATACAATCACAATCATAAAATCACAAAAATACAATCATAAACATACAATCACAATCGTAAAATCACAATCATACAATCACAATCATACAATCATAATCATACAATCACAATCATACGATCGCAATCATACAATCACAATCATACCATCACAATCATACCATGACAATCATACAATCACAATCATACAATCATAATCATACAATTACAATCATACATCACAATCATACAATCACAATCATACAATCGCAATCATACAATCACAATCATACAATCGCAATCATACAATTACAATCTCCCAAATACAATCTCCCAAATACAATCTCCCAAATACAATCATACAATCACAATCATACAATCACAATCATACAATCACAATCATACAATCACAATCATACTATCACAATCATACAATCACAATCATACAATCACAATCATACAATCACAATCATACATTCAAAATCATGCAATCACAATCATACAGTCACAGTAATGCAATCACAATCATACAATCATAATCATACAATCACAATCATACAATCACAATCGTACAATCACAATCGTACAATCACAATCGCACAACCACAATCAGACAATCACAATCATACAATCACAGTCATACAATCACAATCATAGAATCACAATCATACTTTCACAATCATACAATCACAATCATACAATCACAATCGTACAATCACAATCATACAATCACAATCATACAATCACAATTATGCAATCACAATCATACAGTCGCATTCATACAATCGCAATCATACAATCACAATCATACAATCACAATAATACAATCACAATCATACAATCACAATCATAAAATCACAAAAATACAATCATAAACATACAATCACAATCGTAAAATCACAATCATACAATCACAGTCATACAATCATAATCATACAATCACAGTCATACGATTGCAATCATACAATCACAATCATACCATCACAATCATACCATGACAATCATACAATCACAATCATACAATCATAATCATACAATTACAATCATACATCACAATCATACAATCACAATCATACAATCGCAATCATACAATCACAATCATACAATCGCAATCATACAATTACAATCATACAATCACAATCATACAATCACAATCATACAATCACAATCATACAATCACAATCATACAATCACAATCATACAATCACAATTATGCAATCACAATCATGCAATCGCATTCATACAATCGCAATCATACAATCACAATCATACAATCACAATCATACAATCACAATCATAAAATCACAAAAATACAATCATAAACATACAATCACAATCATACAATCGCAATCATACAATCACAATCATACAACCATAATCATACAATCGGAATCATACGATCGCAATCATACAATCACAATCATACCATCACAATCATACCATGACAATCATACAATCACAATCATACAATCATAATCATACAATTACAATCATACATCACAATCATACAATCACAATCATACAATCGCAATCATACAATCACAATCATACAATCACAATTATGCAATCACAATCATACAATCGCATTCATACAATCACAATCATACAATCACAATCATACAATCACAATCATACAATCACAATCATACAATCACAATCATACAATCACAATTATGCAATCACAATCATACAGTCGCATTCATACAATCGCAATCATACAATCACAATCATACAATCACAATCATACAATCACAATCATAAAATCACAAAAATACAATCATAAACATACAATCACAATCGTAAAATCACAATCATACAATCACAATCATACAATCATAATCATACAATCACAGTCATACGATCGCAATCGTACAATCACAATCATACCATCACAATCATACCATGACAATCATACAATCACAATCATACAATCATAATCATACAATCACAAACATACAATCACAATCATACAGTCACAATCATGCAATCACAATCATACAATCACAATCATACAATCTCAATCATACAATCACAATCATACAATCATAATCATACAATTACAATCATACATCACAATCATACAATCACAATCATACAATCGCAATCATACAATCACAATCATACAATCGCAATCATACAATCACAATCATACAATCTCAATCATACAATCACAATCATACAATCATAATCATACAATTACAATCATACATCACAATCATACAATCACAATCATACAATCGCAATCATACAATCACAATCATACAATCGCAATCATACAATTACAATCTCCGAAATACAATCCCCCAAATACAATCATACAATCACAATCATACAATCATAATCATACAATCACAATCATACTTTCACAATCATACAATCACAATCATACAATCACAATCATACAATCATAATCATACAATCACAATCATACTTTCACAATCATACAATCACAATCATACAATCGCAATCATACAATCACAATCATACCATCACAATCATACAATCACAATCATACAATCATAATCATACAATTAAAATCATACATCACAATCATACAATCACAATCATACAATCGCAATCATACAATCACAATCATAGGATCACAATCATACTTTCACAATCGTACAATCACAATCATACAATCACAGACATACAGTCACAAGCATACAATCACAATCATACAATCACAATCATACAATCACAATCACAGAATCACAATCATACAATCACAATCGCACAACCACAATCAGACAATCACAATCATACAATCACAATCATACAATCACAATCATACAATCACAATCATACAATCACAATCATGCAATCACAATCATACAATCATATTCATACAACCACAATCATACAATCACAATCGTACATTCACAATCGTACAATCACAAACGCACAACCACAATCAGACAATCACACTCATACAATCACAATCATACAATCACAATCATACAATCACAATCATATCATCACAATCATACAATCGCAAACATACAATCACAATCATACAATCACAATCATACAATCACAATTATGCAATCACAATCATACAATCGCATTCATACAATCACAATCATACAATCACAATTATGCAATCACAATCATACAATCGCATTCATACAATCACAATCATACAATCACAATCATACAATCACAATCATACAATCGCAATCATACAATCACAATCATACAACCATAATCATACAATCAGAATCATACGATCGCAATCATACAATCACAATCATACCATCACAAGCATACCATGACAATCATACAATCACAATCATACAATCATAATCATACAATTAAAATCATACATCACAATCATACAATCACAATCATACAATCGCAATCATACAATCACAATCATAGGATCACAATCATACTTTCACAATCGTACAATCACAATCATACAATCACAGACATACAGTCACAAGCATACAATCACAATCATACAATCACAATCATACAATCACAATCACAGAATCACAATCATACAATCACAATCGCACAACCACAATCAGACAATCACAATCATACAATCACAATCATACAATCACAATCATACAATCACAATCATACAATCACAATCATGCAATCACAATCATACAATCATATTCATACAACCACAATCATACAATCACAATCGTACATTCACAATCGTACAATCACAAACGCACAACCACAATCAGACAATCACACTCATACAATCACAATCATACAATCACAATCATACAATCACAATCATATCATCACAATCATACAATCGCAAACATACAATCACAATCATACAATCACAATCATACAATCACAATTATGCAATCACAATCATACAATCGCATTCATACAATCACAATCATACAATCACAATTATGCAATCACAATCATACAATCGCATTCATACAATCACAATCATACAATCACAATCATACAATCACAATCATACAATCGCAATCATACAATCACAATCATACAACCATAATCATACAATCAGAATCATACGATCGCAATCATACAATCACAATCATACCATCACAAGCATACCATGACAATCATACAATCACAATCATACAATCATAATCATACAATTACAATCATACATCACAATCATACAATCACAATCATACAATCGCAATCATACAATCACAATCATACAATCACAATTATGCAATCACAATCATACAATCGCATTCATACAATCACAATCATACAATCACAATCATACAATCACAATCATACAATCACAATCATACAATCACAATCATACAATCACAATCATACAATCACAATTATGCAATCACAATCATACAGTCGCATTCATACAATCGCAATCATACAATCACAATCATACAATCACAATCATACAATCACAATCATACAATCACAATCATAAAATCACAAAAATACAATCATAAACATACAATCACAATCGTAAAATCACAATCATACAATCACAATCATACAATCATAATCATACAATCACAGTCATACGATCGCAATCATACAATCACAATCATACCATCACAATCATACCATGACAATCATACAATCACAATCATACAATCATAATCATACAATTACAATCATACATCACAATCATACAATCACAATCATACAATCGCAATCATACAATCACAATCATACAATCGCAATCATACAATTACAATCTCCCAAATACAATCTCCCAAATACAATCTCCCAAATACAATCATACAATCACAATCATACAATCACAATCATACAATCACAATCATACCATCACAATCATACTATCACAATCATACAATCACAATCATACAATCACAACCATACAATCAGAATCATACAATCAGAATCATACAATCACAATCATACAATCACAATCATACAATCACAATCATACAATCACAATCATACAATCACAATCATACATTCAAAATCATGCAATCACAATCATACAATTACAGTCATACATCGCAATCATACAATTACAATCATACATCACAATCATACAATCACAATCATACAATCGCAATCATACAATCACAATCATACAATCGCAATCATACAATTACAATCTCCCAAATACAATCTCCCAAATACAATCATACAATCACAATCATACAGTCACAATCATACAATCATAATCATACAATTACAATCATACATCACAATCATACAATCACAATCATACAATCGCAATCATACAATCACAATCATACAATCGCAATCATACAATTACAATCTCCCAAATAAAATCTCCCAAATACAATCATACAATCACAATCATACAATCACAATCATACAATCACAATCACTCAATCACAATCATACTATCACAATCATACAATCACAATCATACAATCACAATCATACATTCAAAATCATGCAATCACAATCATACAGTCACAGTCATGCAATCACAATCATACAATCATAATCATACAATCACAATCATACAATCACAATCGTACAATCACAATCGTACAATCACAATCGCACAACCACAATCAGACAATCACAATCATACAATCACAGTCATACAATCACAATCATAGAATCACAATCATACTTTCACAATCATACAATCACAATCATACAATCACAATCGTACAATCACAATCATACAATCACAATCATACAGTCACAATCATACAATCACAATCATACAATCCCAATCATACAATCACAATCATACAATCACAATCATACAATCGCAATCATACAATCACAATCATACAATCGCAATCATACAATCACAATCATACAATCTCAATCATACAATCACAAACATACAATCACAATCATACAGTCACAATCATGCAATCACAATCATACAATCGTAATCATACAATCACAATCGTACAATCACAATCGTACAATCACAATCGTACAATCACAATCGCACAACCACAATCAGACAATCACAATCGTACAATCACAATCGTACAATCACAATCGCACAAATACAATCTCCCAAATACAATCATACAATCACAATCATACAATCGCAATCATACAATCACAATCATACAATCACAATCATACAATCACAATCATACAATCAGAATCATACAATCACAATCATACGATCGCAATCATACAATCACAATCATACCATCACAATCATACAATCACAATCATACAATCATAATCATACAATTAAAATCATACATCACAATCATACAATCACAATCATACAATCGCAATCATACAATCACAATCATACAATAGCAATCATACAATTACAATCTCCCAAATACAATCTCCCAAATACAATCTCCCAAATACAATCATACAGTCACAATCATGCAATCACAATCATACAATCATAATCATACAATCACAATCATACAATCACAATCGTACAATCACAATCGTACAATCACAATCGCACAAACACAATCAGACAATCACAATCATACAATCACAATCATACAATCACAATCATAGAATCACAATCATACTTTCACAATCATACAATCACAATCATACAATCACAATCATACAATCACAGTCATACAATCACAGTCATACAATCACAATCATACTATCACAATCATACAATCACAATCATACAATCACAATCGTACAATCACAATCGTACAATCACAATCGCACAACCACAATCAGACAATCACAGTCATACAATCACAATCATACAATCACAATCATACAATCACAATCATAGAATCACAATCATACTTTCACAATCATACAATCACAATCATACAATCACAATCATACAATCACAATGGTACAATCACAATCATACAATCACAGACATACAGTCACAAGCATACAATCACAATCATACAATCACGATCATACAATCACAATCACAGAATCACAATCATACAATCACAATCGCACAACCACAATCAGACAATCACAATCATACAATCACAATCATACAATCACAATCATACAATCACAATCATACAATCACAATCATACAATCACAATCATGCAATCACAATCATACAATCATATTCATACAACCACAATCATACAATCACAATCGTACATTCACAATCGTACAATCACAAACGCACAACCACAATCAGACAATCACACTCATACAATCACAATCATACAATCACAATCATACAATCACAATCGTAACATCACAATCATACAATCGCAAACATACAATCACAATCATACAATCACAATCATACAATCACAATTATGCAATCACAATCATACAATCGCATTCATACAATCACAATCATACAATCACAATCATACAATCACAATCATACAATCACAATCATACAATCACAATCATACAATCACAATTATGCAATCACAATCATACAATCGCATTCATACAATCGCAATCATACAATCACAATCATACAATCACAATCATACAATCACAATCATAAAATCACAAAAATACAATCATAAACATACAATCACAATCATACAATCGCAATCATACAATCACAATCATACAACCATAATCATACAATCAGAATCATACGATCGCAATCATACAATCACAATCATACCATCACAATCATACCATGACAATCATACAATCACAATCATACAATCATAATCATACAATTACAATCATACATCACAATCATAGAATCACAATCATAGAATCACAATCATACTTTCACAATCATACAATCACAATCATACAATCACAATCATACAATCACAATCATAAAATCACAAAAATACAATCATAAACATACAATCACAATCATACAATCACAATCATACAATCCCAATTATGCAATCACAATCATACAATCGCATTCATACAATCGCAATCATACAATCACAATCATACAATCACAATCATACAATCACAATCATACAATCACAATCATACAATCACAATCATAAAATCACAAAAATACAATCATAAACATACAATCACAATCATACAATCGCAATCATACAATCACAAACATACAACCATAATCATACAATCAGAATCATACGATCGCAATCATACAATCACAATCATACCATCACAATCATACCATGACAATCATACAATCACAATCATACAATCATAATCATACAATTACAATCATACATCACAATCATACAATCACAATCATACAATCGCAATCATACAATCACAATCATACAATCACAATTATGCAATCACAATCATACAATCGCATTCATACAATCACAATCATACAATCACAATCATACAATCACAATCATACAATCACAATCATACAATCACAATCATACAATCACAATTATGCAATCACAATCATACAGTCGCATTCATACAATCGCAATCATACAATCACAATCATACAATCACAATCATACAATCACAGTCATAAAATCACAAAAATACAATCATAAACATACAATCACAATCGTAAAATCACAATCATACAATCACAATCATACAATCATAGTCATACAATCACAATCATACGATCGCAATCATACAATCACAATCATACCATCACAATCATACCATGACAATCATACAATCACAATCATACAATCATAATCATACAATTACAATCATACATCACAATCATACAATCACAATCATACAATCGCAATCATACAATCACAATCATACAATCGCAATCATACAATTACAATCTCCCAAATACAATCTCCCAAATACAATCTCCCAAATACAATCTCCCAAATACAATCATACAATCACAATCATACAATCACAATCATACAATCACAATCATACAATCACAATCATACTATCACAATCATACAATCACAATCATACAATCACAATCATACAATCACAATCATACATTCAAAATCATGCAATCACAATCATACAGTCACAGTCATGCAATCACAATCATACAATCATAATCATACAATCACAATCATACAATCACAATCGTACAATCACAATCGTACAATCACAATCGCACAACCACAATCAGACAATCACAATCATACAATCACAGTCATACAATCACAATCATAGAATCACAATCATACTTTCAGAATCATACAATCACAATCATACAATCACAATCGTACAATCACAATCATACAATCACAATCATACAGTCACAATCATACAATCACAATCATACAATCCCAATCATACAATCACAATCATACAATCACAATCATACAATCGCAATCATACAATCACAATCATACAATCGCAATCATACAATTACAATCTCCCAAATACAATCTCCCAAATACAATCATACAATCACAATCATACAATCCCAATCATACAATCACAATCATACAATCACAATCATACAATCGCAATCATACAATCACAATCATACAATCGCAATCATACAATCACAATCATACAATCTCAATCATACAATCACAAACATACAATCACAATCATACAGTCACAATCATGCAATCACAATCATACAATCATAATCATACAATCACAATCGTACAATCACAATCGTACAATCACAATCGCACAACCACAATCAGACAATCACAATCGTACAATCACAATCGTACAATCACAATCGCACAAATACAATCTCCCAAATACAATCATACAATCACAATCATACAATCGCAATCATACAATCACAATCATACAATCGCAATCATACAATTACAATCTCCCAAATACAATCATACAATCACAATCATACAATCACAATCATACAATCACAATCATACAATCACAATCATACAATCACAATCATACAATCACAATCATACAATCACAATCATACAATCACAATCATACAATCACAATCATACAATCACAATCATACAATCACAATCATACAATCACAATCATACAATCGCAAGCATACAATCACAATCATACAATCTCAATCATACAATCACAATCATACAATAGCAATCATACAATTACAATCTCCCAAATACAATCTCCCAAATACAATCTCCCAAATACAATCATACAGTCACAATCATGCAATCACAATCATACAATCATAATCATACAATCACAATCATACAATCACGATCGTACAATCACAATCGTACAATCACAATCGCACAAACACAATCAGATAATCACAATCATACAATCACAATCATACAATCACAATCATAGAATCACAATCATACTTTCACAATCATACAATCACAATCATACAATCACAATCATACAATCACAGTCATACAATCACAGTAATACAATCACAATCATACTATCACAATCATACAATCACAATCATACAATCACAATCGTACAATCACAATCGTACAATCACAATCGCACAACCACAATCAGACAATCACAATCATACAATCACAATCATACAATCACAATCATACAATCACAATCATACAATCACAATCATAGAATCACAATCATACTTTCACAATCATACAATCACAATCATACAATCACAATCATACAATCACAATCGTACAATCACAATCATACAATCACAGACATACAGTCACAAGCATACAATCACAATCATACAATCACAATCATACAATCACAATCACAGAATCACAATCATACAATCACAATCGCATATCACAATCAGACAATCACAATCATACAATCACAATCATACAATCACAATCATACAATCACAATCATACAATCACAATCATGCAATCACAATCATACAATCATATTCATACAACCACAATCATACAATCACAATCGTACATTCACAATCGTACAATCACAAACGCACAACCACAATCAGACAATCACACTCATACAATCACAATCATACAATCGCAATCATACAATCACAATCGTAACATCACAATCATACAATCGCAAACATACAATCACAATCATACAATCACAATCATACAATCACAATTATGCAATCACAATCATACAATCGCATTCATACAATCACAATCATACAATCACAATCATACAATCACAATCATACAATCACAATCATACAATCGCAATCATACAATCACAATTATGCAATCACAATCATACAATCGCATTCATACAATCGCAATCATACAATCACAATCATACAATCACAATCATACAATCACAATCATACAATCATAATCATACAATTACAATCATACATCACAATCATACAATCACAATCATACAATCACAATCATACAATCACAATCATACAATCACAATTATGCAATCACAATCATACAATCGCATTCATACAATCACAATCATACAATCACAATCATACAATCACAATCATACAATCACAATCATACAATCACAATCATACAATCACAATTATGCAATCACAATCATACAGTCGCATTCATACAATCGCAATCATACAATCACAATCATACAATCACAATCATACAATCACAATCATACAATCACAATCATACAATCACAATCATACAATCACAATTATGCAATCACAATCATACAGTCGCATTCATACAATCGCAGTCATACAATCACAATCATACAATCATAATCATACTATCACAATCATACAATCACAATCATACAATCACAATCATACAATCACAATCATACTATCACAATCATACAATCACAATCATACAATCACAATCATACAATCACAATCATACATTCAAAATCATGCAATCACAATCATACAGTCACAGTCATGCAATCACAATCATACAATCATAATCATACAATCACAATCATACAATCACAATCGTACAATCACAATCGTACAATCACAATCGCACAACCACAATCAGACAATCACAATCATACAATCACAGTCATACAATCACAATCATACTTTCACAATCATACAATCACAATCATACAATCACAATCGTACAATCACAATCATACAATCACAATCATACAGTCACAATCATACAATCACAATCATACAATCCCAATCATACAATCACAATCATACAATCGCAATCATACAATTACAATCTCCCAAATACAATCTCCCAAATACAATCTCCCAAATACAATCATACAATCACAATCATACAATCACAATCATACAATCACAATCATACAATCACAATCATACTATCACAATCATACAATCACAATCATACAATCACAATCATACAATCACAATCATACATTCAAAATCATGCAATCACAATCATACAGTCACAGTCATGCAATCACAATCATACAATCATAATCATACAATCACAATCATACAATCACAATCGTACAATCACAATCGTACAATCACAATCGCACAACCACAATCAGACAATCACAATCATACAATCACAGTCATACAATCACAATCATAGAATCACAATCATACTTTCACAATCATACAATCACAATCATACAATCACAATCGTACAATCACAATCATACAATCACAATCATACAGTCACAATCATACAATCACAATCATACAATCCCAATCATACAATCACAATCATACAATCACAATCATACAATCGCAATCATACAATCACAATCATACAATCGCAATCATACAATTACAATCTCCCAAATACAATCTCCCAAATACAATCATACAATCACAATCATACAATCCCAATCATACAATCACAATCATACAATCACAATCATACAATCGCAATCATACAATCACAATCATACAATCGCAATCATACAATCACAATCATACAATCTCAATCATACAATCACAAACATACAATCACAATCATACAGTCACAATCATGCAATCACAATCATACAATCATAATCATACAATCACAATCGTACAATCACAATCGTACAATCACAATCGCACAACCACAATCAGACAATCACAATCGTACAATCACAATCGTACAATCACAATCGCACAAATACAATCTCCCAAATACAATCATACAATCACAATCATACAATCGCAATCATACAATCACAATCATACAATCGCAATCATACAATTACAATCTCCCAAATACAATCATACAATCACAATCATACAATCACAATCATACAATCACAATCATACAATCACAATCATACAATCACAATCATACAATCACAATCATACAATCACAATCATACAATCACAATCATACAATCACAATCATACAATCACAATCATACAATCGCAAGCATACAATCACAATCATACAATCTCAATCATACAATCACAATCATACAACCACAATCAGACAATCACAATCATACAATCACAATCATACAATCACAATTATGCAATCACAATCATACAATCGCATTCATACAATCGCAATCATACAATCACAATCATACAATCACAATCATACAATCACAATCATAAAATCACAAAAATACAATCATAATCATACAATCACAATCATACAATCGCAATCATACAATCACAATCATACAATCATAATCATACAATCACAATCATACGATCGCAATCATACAATCACAATCATACCATCACAATCATACAATCACAATCATACAATCATAATCATACAATTAAAATCATACATCACAATCATACAATCACAATCATACAATCGCAATCATACAATCACAATCATACAATAGCAATCATACAATTACAATCTCCCAAATACAATCTCCCAAATACAATCTCCCAAATACAATCATACAGTCACAATCATGCAATCACAATCATACAATCATAATCATACAATCACAATCATACAATCACAATCGTACAATCACAATCGTACAATCACAATCGCACAAACACAATCAGACAATCACAATCATACAATCACAATCGTACAATCACAATCATAGAATCACAATCATACTTTCACAATCATACAATCACAATCATACAATCACAATCATACAATCACAGTCATACAATCACAGTAACACAATCACAATCATACTATCACAATCATACAATCACAATCATACAATCACAATCGTACAATCACAATCGTACAATCACAATCGCACAACCACAATCAGACAATCACAATCATACAATCACAATCATACAATCACAATCATACAATCACAATCATACAATCACAATCATAGAATCACAATCATACTTTCACAATCATACAATCACAATCATACAATCACAATCATACAATCACAATCGTACAATCACAATCATACAATCACAGACATACAGTCACAAGCATACAATCACAATCATACAATCACAATCATACAATCACAATCACAGAGTCACAATCATACAATCACAATCGCACAACCACAATCAGACAATCACAATCATACAATCACAATCATACAATCACAATCATACAATCACAATCATACAATCACAATCATGCAATCACAATCATACAATCATATTCATACAACCACAATCATACAATCACAATCGTACATTCACAATCGTACAATCACAAACGCACAACCACAATCAGACAATCACACTCATACAATCACAATCATACAATCACAATCATACAATCACAATCGTAACATCACAATCATACAATCGCAAACATACAATCACAATCATACAATCACAATCATACAATCACAATTATGCAATCACAATCATACAATCGCATTCATACAATCACAATCATACAATCACAATCATACAATCACAATCATACAATCACAATCATACAATCACAATCATACAATCACAATTATGCAATCACAATCATACAATCGCATTCATACAATCGCAATCATACAATCACAATCATACAATCACAATCATACAATCACAATCATAAAATCACAAAAATACAATCATAAACATACAATCACAATCATACAATCGCAATCATACAATCACAATCATACAACCATAATCATACAATCAGAATCATACGATCGCAATCATACAATCACAATCATACCATCACAATCATACCATGACAATCATACAATCACAATCATACAATCATAATCATACAATTACAATCATACATCACAATCATACAGTCACAATCATACAATCGCAATCATACAATCACAATCATAAAATCACAAAAATACAATCATAAACATACAATCACAATCATACAATCACAATCATACAATCACAATTATGCAATCACAATCATACAATCGCATTCATACAATCGCAATCATACAATCACAATCATACAATCACAATCATACAATCACAATCATAAAATCACAAAAATACAATCATAAACATACAATCACAATCATACAATCGCAATCATACAATCACAATCATACAACCATAATCATACAATCAGAATCATACGATCGCAATCATACAATCACAATCATACCATCACAATCATACCATGACAATCATACAATCACAATCATACAATCATAATCATACAATTACAATCATACATCACAATCATACAATCACAATCATACAATCGCAATCATACAATCACAATCATACAATCACAATTATGCAATCACAATCATACAATCGCATTCATACAATCACAATCATACAATCACAATCATACAATCACAATCATACAATCACAATCATACAATCACAATCATACAATCACAATTATGCAATCACAATCATACAGTCGCATTCATACAATCGCAATCATACAATCACAATCATACAATCACAATCATACAATCACAATCATAAAATCACAAAAATACAATCATAAACATACAATCACAATCGTAAAATCACAATCATACAATCACAATCATACAATCATAATCATACAATTACAATCATACATCACAATCATACAATCACAATCATACAATCGCAATCATACAATCACAATCATACAATCGCAATCATACAATTACAATCTCCCAAATACAATCTCCCAAATACAATCATACAATCACAATCATACAATCACAATCGTACAATCACAATCATACAATCACAACCATACAGTCACAATCATACAATCACAATCATACAATCACAATCATACAATCACAATCATACAATCACAATCATACAATCGCAATCATGCAATCACAATCATACAATCGCAATCATACAATCACAATCATACAATCTCAATCATACAATCACAATCATACAATCACAATCATACAGTCACAATCATGCAATCACAATCATACAATCACAATCATACAATCTCAATCATACAATCACAATCATACAATCATAATCATACAATTACAAACATACATCACAATCATACAATCACAATCATACAATCGCAATCATACAATCACAATCATACAATCACAATCATACAGTCACAATAATACAATAACAATCATACTATCACAATCATACAATCACAATCATACAATCACAGTCATACAATCACAATCATACAATTACAGTCATACATCGCAATCATACAATTACAATCATACATCACAATCATACAATCACAATCATACAATCGCAATCATACAATCACAATCATACAATCGCAATCATACAATTACAATCTCCCAAATACAATCTCCCAAATACAATCTCCCAAATACAATCTCCCAAATACAATCATACAATCACAATCATACAGTCACAATCATACAATCATAATCATACAATTACAATCATACATCACAATCATACAATCACAATCATACAATCGCAATCATACAATCACAATCATACAATCGCAATCATACAATTACAATCTCCCAAATACAATCTCCCAAATACAATCATACAATCACAATCATACAATCACAATCATACAATCACAATCATACAATCACAATCATACAATCACAATCATGCAATCACAATCATACAATCATAATCATACAATCACAATCGCACAATCACAATCGCACAATCACAATCGTACAATCACAATCGCACAACCACAATCAGACAATCACAATCGTACAATCACAATCGTACAATCACAATCGCACAAATACAATCTCCCAAATACAATCATACAATCACAATCATACAATCGCAATCATACAATCACAATCATACAATCGCAATCATACAATTACAATCTCCCAAATACAATCTCCCAAATACAATCATACAATCACAATCATACAATCACAATCATACAATCACAATCATACAATCACAATCATACAATCACAATCATACAATCGCAAGCATACAATCACAATCATACAATCTCAATCATACAATCACAATCATACAACCACAATCAGACAATCACAATCATACAATCACAATCATACAATCACAATTATGCAATTACAATCATACAATCGCATTCATACAATCGCAATCATACAATCACAATCATACAATCACAATCATACAATCACAATCATAAAATCACAAAAATACAATCATAATCATACAATCACAATCATACAATCGCAATCATACAATCACAATCATACAATCATAATCATACAATCACAATCATACGATCGCAATCATACAATCACAATCATACCATCACAATCATACAATCACAATCATACAATCATAATCATACAATTAAGATCATACATCACAATCATACAATCACAATCATACAATCGCAATCATACAATCACAATCATACAATAGCAATCATACAATTACAATCTCCCAAATACAATCTCCCAAATACAATCTCCCAAATACAATCATACAGTCACAATCATGCAATCACAATCATACAATCATAATCATACAATCACAATCATACAATCACAATCGTACAATCACAATCGTACAATCACATTCGCACAAACACAATCAGACAATCACAATCATACAATCACAATCATACAATCACAATCATAGAATCACAATCATACTTTCACAATCATACAATCACAATCATACAATCACAATCATACAATCACAGTCATACAATCGCAATCGTACAATCACAATCGTACAATCACAATCGTACAATCACAATCGCACAACCACAATCAGACAATCACAATCGTACAATCACAATCGTACAATCACAATCGCACAAATACAATCTCCCAAATACAATCATACAATCACAATCATACAATCACAATCATACAATCACAATCATGCAATCACAATCATACAATCATAATCATACAATCACAATCGTACAATCACAATCGTACAATCACAATCGCACAACCACAATCAGACAATCACAATCGTACAATCACAATCGTACAATCACAATCGCACAAATACAATCTCCCAAATACAATCATACAATCACAATCATACAATCGCAATCATACAATCACAATCATACAATCGCAATCATACAATTACAATCTCCCAAATACAATCTCCCAAATACAATCATACAATCACAATCATACAATCACAATCATACAATCACAATCATACAATCACAATCATACAATCACAATCATACAATCACAATCATACAATCACAATCATACAATCACAATCATACAATCGCAAGCATACAATCACAATCATACAATCTCAATCATCCAATCACAATCATACAATCATAATCATACAATTACAATCATACAATCATATTCATACAACCACAATCATACAATCACAATCGTACATTCACAATCGTACAATCACAAACGCACAACCACAATCAGACAATCACACTCATACAATCACAATCATACAATCACAATCATACAATCACAATCATAACATCACAATCATACAATCGCAAACATACAATCGCAATCATACAATCACAATCATACAATCACAATTATGCAATCACAATCATACAATCGCATTCATACAATCACAATCATACAATCACAATTATGCAATCACAATCATACAATCGCATTCATACAATCACAATCATACAATCACAATCATACAATCACAATCATACAATCACAATCATACAATCACAATCATACAATCACAATCGTACAATCACAATAGCACAACCACAATCAGACAATCACAATCGTACAATCACAATCGTACAATCACAATCGCACAAATACAATCTCCCAAATACAATCATACAATCACAATCATACAATCACAATCATACAATCACAATTATGCAATCACAATCATACAATCGCATTCATACAATCACAATCATACAATCACAATCATACAATCACAATCATACAATCACAATCATACAATCACAATCATACAATCACAATTATGCAATCACAATCATACAGTCGCATTCATACAATCGCAATCATACAATCACAATCATACAATCACAATCATAAAATCACAAAAATACAATCATAAACATACAATCACAATCGTAAAATCACAATCATACAATCACAATCATACAATCATAATCATACTATCACAATCATACGATCGCAATCATACAATCACAATCATACCATCACAATCATACCATGACAATCATACAATCACAATCATACAATCATAATCATACAATTACAATCATACATCACAATCATACAATCACAATCATACAATCGCAATCATACAATCACAATCATACAATCACAATCATACAATCACAATCATACAATCACAATCATACATTCAAAATCATGCAATCACAATCATACAGTCACAGTCATGCAATCACAATCATACAATCATAATCATACAATCACAATCATACAATCACAATCGTACAATCACAATCGTACAATCACAATCGCACAACCACAATCAGACAATCACAATCATACAATCACAATCATACAATCACAATCATACAATCACAATCATAGAATCACAATCATACTTTCACAATCATACAATCACAATCATACAATCACAATCGTACAATCACAATCATACAATCACAATCATACGGTCACAATCATACAATCACAATCATACAATCACAATCATACAATCACAATCATACAATCACAATCATACAATCGCAATCATACAATCACAATCATACAATCGCAATCATACAATCACAATCATACAATCTCAATCATACAATCACAATCATACAATCACAATCATACAGTCACAATCATGCAATCACAATCATACAATCACTATCATACAATCTCAATCATACAATCACAATCATACAATCACAATCATACAGTCACAATAATACAATAACAATCATACTATCACAATCATACAATCACAATCATACAATCACAATCATACAATTACAGTCATACATCGCAATCATACAATTACAATCATACATCACAATCATACAATCACAATCATACAATCGCAATCATACAATCACAATCATACAATCGCAATCATACAATTACAATCTCCCAAATACAATCTCCCAAATACAATCTCCCAAATACAATCATACAATCACAATCATACAGTCACAATCATACAATCATAATCATACAATTACAATCATACATCACAATCATACAATCACAATCATACAATCGCAATCATACAATCACAATCATACAATCGCAATCATACAATTACAATCTCCCAAATACAATCTCCCAAATACAATCATACAATCACAATCATACAATCACAATCATACAATCACAATCATACTATCACAATCATACAATCACAATCATACAATCACAATCATACAATCACAATCATACAATCACAATCATACAATCACAATCATACAATCACAATCATACAATCACAATCATACAATCACAATCATGCATTCAAAATCATGCAATCACAATCATACAATCACAATCATGCAATCACAATCATACAATCATAATCATACAATCACAATCGTACAATCACAATCGTACAATCACAATCGTACAATCACAATCGCACAACCACAATCAGACAATCACAATCGTACAATCACAATCGTACAATCACAATCGTACAATCACAATCGCACAAATACAATCTCCCAAATACTATCATACAATCACAATCATACAATCACAATCATACAATCACAATCATGCAATCACAATCATACAATTACAGTCATACATCGCAATCATACAATTACAATCATACATCACAATCATACAATCACAATCATACAATCGCAATCATACAATCACAATCATACAATCACAATCATACAATCATAATCATACAATCACAGTCATACGATCGCAATCATACAATCACAATCATACCATCACAATCATACCATGACAATCATACAATCACAATCATACAATCATAATCATACAATTACAATCATACATCACAATCATACAATCACAATCATACAATCGCAATCATACAATCACAATCATACAATCGCAATCATACAATTACAATCTCCCAAATACAATCTCCCAAATACAATCTCCCAAATACAATCTCCCAAATACAATCTCCCAAATACAATCATACAATCACAATCATACAATCACAATCATACAATCACAATCATACAATCACAATCATACTATCACAATCATACAATCACAATCATACAATCACAACCATACAATCAGAATCATACAATCACAATCATACAATCACAATCATACAATCACAATCATACAATCACAATCATACATTCAAAATCATGCAATCACAATCATACAATTACAGTCATACATCGCAATCATACAATTACAATCATACATCACAATCATACAATCACAATCATACAGTCGCAATCATACAATCACAATCATACAATCGCAATCATACAATTACAATCTCCCAAATACAATCTCCCAAATACAATCATACAATCACAATCATACAGTCGCAATCATACAATCATAATCATACAATTACAATCATACATCACAATCATACAATCACAATCATACAATCGCAATCATACAATCACAATCATACAATCGCAATCATACAATTACAATCTCCCAAATACAATCTCCCAAATACAATCATACAATCACAATCATACAATCACAATCATACAATCACAATCACTCAATCACAATCATACTTTCACAATCATACAATCACAATCATACAATCACAATCGTACAATCACAATCATACAATCACAATCATACAGTCACAATTATACAATCACAATCATACAATCCCAATCATACAATCACAATCATACAATCACAATCATACAATCGCAATCATACAATCACAATCATACAATCGCAATCATACAATCACAATCATACAATCTCAATCATACAATCACAAACATACAATCACAATCATACAATCACAATCATAAAATCACAAAAATACAATCATGATCATACAATCACAATCATACAATCGCAATCATACAATCACAATCATACAATCATAATCATACAATCACAATCATACAATCACAGTCATACAATCACAGTCATACAATCACAATCATACTATCACAATCATACAATCACAATCATACAATCACAATCGTACAATCACAATCGTACAATCACAATCGCACAACCACAATCAGACAATCACAATCATACAATCACAATCATACAATCACAATCATACAATCACAATCATAGAATCACAATCATACTTTCACAATCATACAATCACAATCATACAATCACAATCGTACAATCACAATCGTACAATCACAATCATACAATCACAGACATACAGTCACAAGCATACAATCACAATCATACAATCACAATCATACAATCACAATCACAGAATCACAATCATACAATCACAATCGCACAACCACAATCAGACAATCACAATCATACAATCACAATCATGCAATCACAATCATACAATCACAATCATACAATCACAATCATGCAATCACAATCATACAATCATATTCATACAACCACAATCATACAATCACAATCGTACATTCACAATCGTACAATCACAAACGCACAACCACAATCAGACAATCACACTCATACAATCACAATCATACAATCACAATCATACAATCACAATCGTAACATCACAATCATACAATCGCAAACATACAATCACAATCATACAATCACAATCATACAATCACAATTATGCAATCACAATCATACAATCGCATTCATACAATCACAATCATACAATCACAATCATAGAATCACAATCATACTTTCACAAAAATACAATCATAAACATACAATCACAATCATACAATCGCAATCATACAATCACAATCATACAACCATAATCATACAATCAGAATCATACGATCGCAATCATACAATCACAATCATACCATCACAATCATACCATGACAATCATACAATCACAATCATACAATCATAATCATACAATTACAATCATACATCACAATCATACAATCACAATCATAGAATCACAATCATACTTTCACAATCATACAATCACAATCATACAATCACAATCATACAATCACAATCATAAAATCACAAAAATACAATCATAAACATACAATCACAATCATACAATCACAATCATACAATCACAATTATGCAATCACAATCATACAATCGCATTCATACAATCGCAATCATACAATCACAATCATACAATCACAATCATACAATCACAATCATAAAATCACAAAAATACAATCATAAACATACAATCACAATCATACAATCGCAATCATACAATCACAAACATACAACCATAATCATACAATCAGAATCATACGATCGCAATCATACAATCACAATCATACCATCACAATCATACCATGACAATCATACAATCACAATCATACAATCATAATCATACAATTACAATCATACATCACAATCATACAATCACAATCATACAATCGCAATCATACAATCACAATCATACAATCACAATTATGCAATCACAATCATACAATCGCATTCATACAATCACAATCATACAATCACAATCATACAATCACAATCATACAATCACAATCATACAATCACAATTATGCAATCACAATCATACAGTCGCATTCATACAATCGCAATCATACATTCACAATCATACAATCACAATCATACAATCACAATCATAAAATCACAAAAATACAATCATAAACATACAATCACAATCGTAAAATCACAATCATACAATCACAATCATACAATCATAATCATACAATCACAATCATACGATCGCAATCATACAATCACAATCATACCATCACAATCATACCATGACAATCATACAATCACAATCATACAATCATAATCATACAATTACAATCATACATCACAATCATACAATCACAATCATACAATCGCAATCATACAATCACAATCATACAATCGCAATCATACAATTACAATCTCCCAAATACAATCTCCCAAATACAATCTCCCAAATACAATCATACAATCACAATCATACAATCACAATCATACAATCACAATCATACAATCACAATCATACTATCACAATCATACAATCACAATCATACAATCACAATCATACAATCACAATCATACATTCAAAATCATGCAATCACAATCATACAGTCACAGTAATGCAATCACAATCATACAATCATAATCATACAATCACAATCATACAATCACAATCGTACAATCACAATCGTACAATCACAATCGCACAACCACAATCAGACAATCACAATCATACAATCACAGTCATACAATCACAATCATAGAATCACAATCATACTTTCACAATCATACAATCACAATCATACAATCACAATCGTACAATCACAATCATACAATCACAATCATACAATCACAATTATGCAATCACAATCATACAGTCGCATTCATACAATCGCAATCATACAATCACAATCATACAATCACAATCATACAATCACAATCATACAATCACAATCATAAAATCACAAAAATACAATCATAAACATACAATCACAATCGTAAAATCACAATCATACAATCACAGTCATACAATCATAATCATACAATCACAGTCATACGATTGCAATCATACAATCACAATCATACCATCACAATCATACCATGACAATCATACAATCACAATCATACAATCATAATCATACAATTACAATCATACATCACAATCATACAATCACAATCATACAATCGCAATCATACAATCACAATCATACAATCGCAATCATACAATTACAATCATACAATCACAATCATACAATCACAATCATACAATCACAATCATACAATCACAATCATACAATCACAATCATACAATCACAATTATGCAATCACAATCATACAATCGCATTCATACAATCGCAATCATACAATCACAATCATACAATCACAATCATACAATCACAATCATAAAATCACAAAAATACAATCATAAACATACAATCACAATCATACAATCGCAATCATACAATCACAATCATACAACCATAATCATACAATCGGAATCATACGATCGCAATCATACAATCACAATCATACCATCACAATCATACCATGACAATCATACAATCACAATCATACAATCATAATCATACAATTACAATCATACATCACAATCATACAATCACAATCATACAATCGCAATCATACAATCACAATCATACAATCACAATTATGCAATCACAATCATACAATCGCATTCATACAATCACAATCATACAATCACAATCATACAATCACAATCATACAATCACAATCATACAATCACAATCATACAATCACAATTATGCAATCACAATCATACAGTCGCATTCATACAATCGCAATCATACAATCACAATCATACAATCACAATCATACAATCACAATCATAAAATCACAAAAATACAATCATAAACATACAATCACAATCGTAAAATCACAATCATACAATCACAATCATACAATCATAATCATACAATCACAGTCATACGATCGCAATCATACAATCACAATCATACCATCACAATCATACCATGACAATCATACAATCACAATCATACAATCATAATCATACAATTACAATCATACATCACAATCATACAATCACAATCATACAATCGCAATCATACAATCACAATCATACAATCGCAATCATACAATTACAATCTCCCAAATACAATCTCCCAAATACAATCTCCCAAATACAATCATACAATCACAATCATACAATCACAATCATACAATCACAATCATACAATCACAATCATACTATCACAATCATACAATCACAATCATACAATCACAACCATACAATCAGAATCATACAATCACAATCATACAATCACAATCATACAATCACAATCATACATTCAAAATCATGCAATCACAATCATACAATTACAGTCATACATCGCAATCATACAATTACAATCATACATCACAATCATACAATCACAATCATACAATCGCAATCATACAATCACAATCATACAATCGCAATCATACAATTACAATCTCCCAAATACAATCTCCCAAATACAATCTCCCAAATACAATCATACAATCACAATCATACAGTCACAATCATACAATCATAATCATACAATTACAATCATACATCACAATCATACAATCACAATCATACAATCGCAATCATACAATCACAATCATACAATCGCAATCATACAATCACAATCATACAATCATAATCATACAATTACAAACATACATCACAATCATACAATCACAATCATACTTTCACAATCATACAATCACAATCATACAATCACAATCATACAATCATAATCATACAATCACAATCATACTTTCACAATCATACAATCACAATCATACAATCGCAATCATACAATCACAATCATACCATCACAATCATACAATCACAATCATACAATCATAATCATACAATTAAAATCATACATCACAATCATACAATCACAATCATACAATCGCAATCATACAATCACAATCATAGGATCACAATCATACTTTCACAATCATACAATCACAATCATACAATCACAATCATACAATCACAATCGTACAATCACAATCATACAATCACAGACATACAGTCACAAGCATACAATCACAATCATACAATCACAATCATACAATCACAATCACAGAATCACAATCATACAATCACAATCGCACAACCACAATCAGACAATCACAATCATACAATCACAATCATACAATCACAATCATACAATCACAATCATACAATCACAATCATGCAATCACAATCATACAATCATATTCATACAACCACAATCATACAATCACAATCGTACATTCACAATCGTACAATCACAAACGCACAACCACAATCATACAATCACAGACATACAGTCACAAGCATACAATCACAATCATACAATCACAATCATACAATCACAATCACAGAATCACAATCATACAATCACAATCGCACAACCACAATCAGACAATCACAATCATACAATCACAATCATACAATCACAATCATACAATCACAATCATACTATCACAATCATACAATCACAATCATACAATCACAATCATACAATCACAATCATACAATCACAATCATACAATCACAATCATACAATCACAATCATACAATCACAATCATACAATCACAATCATACAATCACAATCATGCATTCAAAATCATGCAATCACAATCATACAATCACAATCATGCAATCACAATCATACAATCATAATCATACAATCACAATCGTACAATCACAATCGTACAATCACAATCGTACAATCACAATCGCACAACCACAATCAGACAATCACAATCGTACAATCACAATCGTACAATCACAATCGTACAATCACAATCGCACAAATACAATCTCCCAAATACAATCATACAATCACAATCATACAATCACAATCATACAATCACAATCATGCAATCACAATCATACAATTACAGTCATACATCGCAATCATACAATTACAATCATACATCACAATCATACAATCACAATCATACAATCGCAATCATACAATCACAATCATACAATCACAATCATACAATCATAATCATACAATCACAGTCATACGATCGCAATCATACAATCACAATCATACCATCACAATCATACCATGACAATCATACAATCACAATCATACAATCATAATCATACAATTACAATCATACATCACAATCATACAATCACAATCATACAATCGCAATCATACAATCACAATCATACAATCGCAATCATACAATTACAATCTCCCAAATACAATCTCCCAAATACAATCTCCCAAATACAATCTCCCAAATACAATCTCCCAAATACAATCATACAATCACAATCATACAATCACAATCATACAATCACAATCATACAATCACAATCATACTATCACAATCATACAATCACAATCATACAATCACAACCATACAATCAGAATCATACAATCACAATCATACAATCACAATCATACAATCACAATCATACATTCAAAATCATGCAATCACAATCATACAATTACAGTCATACATCGCAATCATACAATTACAATCATACATCACAATCATACAATCACAATCATACAATCGCAATCATACAATCACAATCATACAATCGCAATCATACAATTACAATCTCCCAAATACAATCTCCCAAATACAATCATACAATCACAATCATACAGTCGCAATCATACAATCATAATCATACAATTACAATCATACATCACAATCATACAATCACAATCATACAATCGCAATCATACAATCACAATCATACAATCGCAATCATACAATTACAATCTCCCAAATACAATCTCCCAAATACAATCATACAATCACAATCATACAATCACAATCATACAATCACAATCACTCAATCACAATCATACTTTCACAATCATACAATCACAATCATACAATCACAATCGTACAATCACAATCATACAATCACAATCATACAGTCACAATCATACAATCACAATCATACAATCCCAATCATACAATCACAATCATACAATCACAATCATACAATCGCAATCATACAATCACAATCATACAATCGCAATCATACAATCACAATCATACAATCTCAATCATACAATCACAAACATACAATCACAATCATACAGTCACAATCATGCAATCACAATCATACAATCATAATCATACAATCACAATCGTACAATCACAATCGTACAATCACAATCGTACAATCACAATCGCACAACCACAATCAGACAATCACAATCGTACAATCACAATCGTACAATCACAATCGCACAAATACAATCTCCCAAATACAATCATACAATCACAATCATACAATCGCAATCATACAATCACAATCATACAATCGCAATCATACAATTACAATCTCCCAAATACAATCTCCCAAATACAATCATACAATCACAATCATACAATCACAATCATACAATCAGAATCATACAATCACAATCATACAATCACAATCATACAATCACAATCATACAATCACAATCATACAATCGCAAGCATACAATCACAATCATACAATCTCAATCATACAATCACAATCATACAACCACAATCAGACAATCACAATCATACAATCACAATCATACAATCACAATTATGCAATCACAATCATACAATCGCATTCATACAATCGCAATCATACAATCACAATCATACAATCACAATCATAAAATCACAAAAATACAATCATGATCATACAATCACAATCATACAATCGCAATCATACAATCACAATCATACAATCATAATCATACAATCACAATCATACAATCACAGTCATACAATCACAGTCATACAATCACAATCATACTATCACAATCATACAATCACAATCATACAATCACAATCGTACAATCACAATCGTACAATCACAATCGCACAACCACAATCAGACAATCACAATCATACAATCACAATCATACAATCACAATCATACAATCACAATCATAGAATCACAATCATACTTTCACAATCATACAATCACAATCATACAATCACAATCATACAATCACAATCGTACAATCACAATCATACAATCACAGACATACAGTCACAAGCATACAATCACAATCATACAATCACAATCATACAATCACAATCATACAATCACAATCACAGAATCACAATCATACAATCACAATCGCACAACCACAATCAGACAATCACAATCATACAATCACAATCATGCAATCACAATCATACAATCACAATCATACAATCACAATCATGCAATCACAATCATACAATCATATTCATACAACCACAATCATACAATCACAATCGTACATTCACAATCGTACAATCACAAACGCACAACCACAATCAGACAATCACACTCATACAATCACAATCATACAATCACAATCATACAATCACAATCGTAACATCACAATCATACAATCGCAAACATACAATCACAATCATACAATCACAATCATACAATCACAATTATGCAATCACAATCATACAATCGCATTCATACAATCACAATCATACAATCACAATCATAGAATCACAATCATACTTTCACAAAAATACAATCATAAACATACAATCACAATCATACAATCGCAATCATACAATCACAATCATACAACCATAATCATACAATCAGAATCATACGATCGCAATCATACAATCACAATCATACCATCACAATCATACCATGACAATCATACAATCACAATCATACAATCATAATCATACAATTACAATCATACATCACAATCATACAATCACAATCATAGAATCACAATCATACTTTCACAATCATACAATCACAATCATACAATCACAATCATACAATCACAATCATAAAATCACAAAAATACAATCATAAACATACAATCACAATCATACAATCACAATCATACAATCACAATTATGCAATCACAATCATACAATCGCATTCATACAATCGCAATCATACAATCACAATCATACAATCACAATCATACAATCACAATCATACAATCACAATCATAAAATCACAAAAATACAATCATAAACATACAATCACAATCATACAATCGCAATCATACAATCACAAACATACAACCATAATCATACAATCAGAATCATACGATCGCAATCATACAATCACAATCATACCATCACAATCATACCATGACAATCATACAATCACAATCATACAATCATAATCATACAATTACAATCATACATCACAATCATACAATCACAATCATACAATCGCAATCATACAATCACAATCATACAATCACAATTATGCAATCACAATCATACAATCGCATTCATACAATCACAATCATACAATCACAATCATACAATCACAATCATACAATCACAATCATACAATCACAATTATGCAATCACAATCATACAGTCGCATTCATACAATCGCAATCATACATTCACAATCATACAATCACAATCATACAATCACAATCATAAAATCACAAAAATACAATCATAAACATACAATCACAATCGTAAAATCACAATCATACAATCACAATCATACAATCATAATCATACAATCACAATCATACGATCGCAATCATACAATCACAATCATACCATCACAATCATACCATGACAATCATACAATCACAATCATACAATCATAATCATACAATTACAATCATACATCACAATCATACAATCACAATCATACAATCGCAATCATACAATCACAATCATACAATCGCAATCATACAATTACAATCTCCCAAATACAATCTCCCAAATACAATCTCCCAAATACAATCATACAATCACAATCATACAATCACAATCATACAATCACAATCATACAATCACAATCATACTATCACAATCATACAATCACAATCATACAATCACAATCATACAATCACAATCATACATTCAAAATCATGCAATCACAATCATACAGTCACAGTAATGCAATCACAATCATACAATCATAATCATACAATCACAATCATACAATCACAATCGTACAATCACAATCGTACAATCACAATCGCACAACCACAATCAGACAATCACAATCATACAATCACAGTCATACAATCACAATCATAGAATCACAATCATACTTTCACAATCATACAATCACAATCATACAATCACAATCGTACAATCACAATCATACAATCACAATCATACAATCACAATTATGCAATCACAATCATACAGTCGCATTCATACAATCGCAATCATACAATCACAATCATACAATCACAATCATACAATCACAATCATACAATCACAATCATACAATCACAATCATAAAATCACAAAAATACAATCATAAACATACAATCACAATCGTAAAATCACAATCATACAATCACAGTCATACAATCATAATCATACAATCACAGTCATACGATTGCAATCATACAATCACAATCATACCATCACAATCATACCATGACAATCATACAATCACAATCATACAATCATAATCATACAATTACAATCATACATCACAATCATACAATCACAATCATACAATCGCAATCATACAATCACAATCATACAATCGCAATCATACAATTACAATCATACAATCACAATCATACAATCACAATCATACAATCACAATCATACAATCACAATCATACAATCACAATCATACAATCACAATTATGCAATCACAATCATACAATCGCATTCATACAATCGCAATCATACAATCACAATCATACAATCACAATCATACAATCACAATCATAAAATCACAAAAATACAATCATAAACATACAATCACAATCATACAATCGCAATCATACAATCACAATCATACAACCATAATCATACAATCGGAATCATACGATCGCAATCATACAATCACAATCATACCATCACAATCATACCATGACAATCATACAATCACAATCATACAATCATAATCATACAATTACAATCATACATCACAATCATACAATCACAATCATACAATCGCAATCATACAATCACAATCATACAATCACAATTATGCAATCACAATCATACAATCGCATTCATACAATCACAATCATACAATCACAATCATACAATCACAATCATACAATCACAATCATACAATCACAATCATACAATCACAATTATGCAATCACAATCATACAGTCGCATTCATACAATCGCAATCATACAATCACAATCATACAATCACAATCATACAATCACAATCATAAAATCACAAAAATACAATCATAAACATACAATCACAATCGTAAAATCACAATCATACAATCACAATCATACAATCATAATCATACAATCACAGTCATACGATCGCAATCATACAATCACAATCATACCATCACAATCATACCATGACAATCATACAATCACAATCATACAATCATAATCATACAATTACAATCATACATCACAATCATACAATCACAATCATACAATCGCAATCATACAATCACAATCATACAATCGCAATCATACAATTACAATCTCCCAAATACAATCTCCCAAATACAATCTCCCAAATACAATCATACAATCACAATCATACAATCACAATCATACAATCACAATCATACAATCACAATCATACTATCACAATCATACAATCACAATCATACAATCACAACCATACAATCAGAATCATACAATCACAATCATACAATCACAATCATACAATCACAATCATACATTCAAAATCATGCAATCACAATCATACAATTACAGTCATACATCGCAATCATACAATTACAATCATACATCACAATCATACAATCACAATCATACAATCGCAATCATACAATCACAATCATACAATCGCAATCATACAATTACAATCTCCCAAATACAATCTCCCAAATACAATCTCCCAAATACAATCATACAATCACAATCATACAGTCACAATCATACAATCGTAATCATACAATTACAATCATACATCACAATCATACAATCACAATCATACAATCGCAATCATACAATCACAATCATACAATCGCAATCATACAATCACAATCATACAATCATAATCATACAATTACAAACATACATCACAATCATACAATCACAATCATACTTTCACAATCATACAATCACAATCATACAATCACAATCATACAATCATAATCATACAATCACAATCATACTTTCACAATCATACAATCACAATCATACAATCGCAATCATACAATCACAATCATACCATCACAATCATACAATCACAATCATACAATCATAATCATACAATTAAAATCATACATCACAATCATACAATCACAATCATACAATCGCAATCATACAATCACAATCATAGGATCACAATCATACTTTCACAATCATACAATCACAATCATACAATCACAATCATACAATCACAATCGTACAATCACAATCATACAATCACAGACATACAGTCACAAGCATACAATCACAATCATACAATCACAATCATACAATCACAATCACAGAATCACAATCATACAATCACAATCGCACAACCACAATCAGACAATCACAATCATACAATCACAATCATACAATCACAATCATACAATCACAATCATACAATCACAATCATGCAATCACAATCATACAATCATATTCATACAACCACAATCATACAATCACAATCGTACATTCACAATCGTACAATCACAAACGCACAACCACAATCAGACAATCACACTCATACAATCACAATCATACAATCACAATCATACAATCACAATCATATCATCACAATCATACAATCGCAAACATACAATCACAATCATACAATCACAATCATACAATCACAATTATGCAATCACAATCATACAATCGCATTCATACAATCACAATCATACAATCACAATTATGCAATCACAATCATACAATCGCATTCATACAATCACAATCATACAATCACAATCATACAATCACAATCATACAATCGCAATCATACAATCACAATCATACAACCATAATCATACAATCAGAATCATACGATCGCAATCATACAATCACAATCATACCATCACAATCATACCATGACAATCATACAATCACAATCATACAATCATAATCATACAATTACAATCATACATCACAATCATACAATCACAATCATACAATCGCAATCATACAATCACAATCATACAATCACAATTATGCAATCACAATCATACAATCGCATTCATACAATCACAATCATACAATCACAATCATACAATCACAATCATACAATCACAATCATACAATCACAATCATACAATCACAATTATGCAATCACAATCATACAGTCGCATTCATACAATCGCAATCATACAATCACAATCATACAATCACAATCATACAATCACAATCATACAATCACAATCATAAAATCACAAAAATACAATCATAAACATACAATCACAATCGTAAAATCACAATCATACAATCACAATCATACAATCATAATCATACAATCACAGTCATACGATCGCAATCATACAATCACAATCATACCATCACAATCATACCATGACAATCATACAATCACAATCATACAATCATAATCATACAATTACAATCATACATCACAATCATACAATCACAATCATACAATCGCAATCATACAATCACAATCATACAATCGCAATCATACAATTACAATCTCCCAAATACAATCTCCCAAATACAATCTCCCAAATACAATCTCCCAAATACAATCTCCCAAATACAATCATACAATCACAATCATACAATCACAATCATACAATCACAATCATACAATCACAATCATACTATCACAATCATACAATCACAATCATACAATCACAACCATACAATCAGAATCATACAATCACAATCATACAATCACAATCATACAATCACAATCATACAATCACAATCATACATTCAAAATCATGCAATCACAATCATACAATTACAGTCATACATCGCAATCATACAATTACAATCATACATCACAATCATACAATCACAATCATACAATCGCAATCATACAATCACAATCATACAATCGCAATCATACAATCACAATCATACAATCATAATCATACAATTACAAACATACATCACAATCATACAATCACAATCATACTTTCACAATCATACAATCACAATCATACAATCACAATCATACAATCATAATCATACAATCACAATCATACTTTCACAATCATACAATCACAATCATACAATCGCAATCATACAATCACAATCATACCATCACAATCATACAATCACAATCATACAATCATAATCATACAATTAAAATCATACATCACAATCATACAATCACAATCATACAATCGCAATCATACAATCACAATCATAGGATCACAATCATACTTTCACAATCATACAATCACAATCATACAATCACAATCATACAATCACAATCGTACAATCACAATCATACAATCACAGACATACAGTCACAAGCATACAATCACAATCATACAATCACAATCATACAATCACAATCACAGAATCACAATCATACAATCACAATCGCACAACCACAATCAGACAATCACAATCATACAATCACAATCATACAATCACAATCATACAATCACAATCATACAATCACAATCATGCAATCACAATCATACAATCATATTCATACAACCACAATCATACAATCACAATCGTACATTCACAATCGTACAATCACAAACGCACAACCACAATCAGACAATCACACTCATACAATCACAATCATACAATCACAATCATACAATCACAATCATATCATCACAATCATACAATCGCAAACATACAATCACAATCATACAATCACAATCATACAATCACAATTATGCAATCACAATCATACAATCGCATTCATACAATCACAATCATACAATCACAATTATGCAATCACAATCATACAATCGCATTCATACAATCACAATCATACAATCACAATCATACAATCACAATCATACAATCGCAATCATACAATCACAATCATACAACCATAATCATACAATCAGAATCATACGATCGCAATCATACAATCACAATCATACCATCACAATCATACCATGACAATCATACAATCACAATCATACAATCATAATCATACAATTACAATCATACATCACAATCATACAATCACAATCATACAATCGCAATCATACAATCACAATCATACAATCACAATTATGCAATCACAATCATACAATCGCATTCATACAATCACAATCATACAATCACAATCATACAATCACAATCATACAATCACAATCATACAATCACAATCATACAATCACAATTATGCAATCACAATCATACAGTCGCATTCATACAATCGCAATCATACAATCACAATCATACAATCACAATCATACAATCACAATCATACAATCACAATCATACAATCACAATCATAAAATCACAAAAATACAATCATAAACATACAATCACAATCGTAAAATCACAATCATACAATCACAATCATACAATCATAATCATACAATCACAGTCATACGATCGCAATCATACAATCACAATCATACCATCACAATCATACCATGACAATCATACAATCACAATCATACAATCATAATCATACAATTACAATCATACATCACAATCATACAATCACAATCATACAATCGCAATCATACAATCACAATCATACAATCGCAATCATACAATTACAATCTCCCAAATACAATCTCCCAAATACAATCTCCCAAATACAATCTCCCAAATACAATCTCCCAAATACAATCATACAATCACAATCATACAATCACAATCATACAATCACAATCATACAATCACAATCATACTATCACAATCATACAATCACAATCATACAATCACAACCATACAATCAGAATCATACAATCACAATCATACAATCACAATCATACAATCACAATCATACAATCACAATCATACATTCAAAATCATGCAATCACAATCATACAATTACAGTCATACATCGCAATCATACAATTACAATCATACATCACAATCATACAATCACAATCATACAATCGCAATCATACAATCACAATCATACAATCGCAATCATACAATTACAATCTCCCAAATACAATCTCCCAAATACAATCATACAATCACAATCATACAGTCACAATCATACAATCGTAATCATACAATTACAATCATACATCACAATCATACAATCACAATCATACAATCGCAATCATACAATCACAATCATACAATCGCAATCATACAATTACAATCTCCCAAATACAATCTCCCAAATACAATCATACAATCACAATCATACAATCACAATCATACAATCACAATCACTCAATCACAATCATACTATCACAATCATACAATCACAATCATACAATCACAATCATACATTCAAAATCATGCAATCACAATCATACAGTCACAGTCATGCAATCACAATCATACAATCATAATCATACAATCACAATCATACAATCACAATCGTACAATCACAATCGTACAATCACAATCGCACAACCACAATCAGACAATCACAATCATACAATCACAGTCATACAATCACAATCATAGAATCACAATCATACTTTCACAATCATACAATCACAATCATACAATCACAATCGTACAATCACAATCATACAATCACAATCATACAGTCACAATCATACAATCACAATCATACAATCCCAATCATACAATCACAATCATACAATCACAATCATACAATCGCAATCATACAATCACAATCATACAATCGCAATCATACAATCACAATCATACAATCTCAATCATACAATCACAAACATACAATCACAATCATACAGTCACAATCATGCAATCACAATCATACAATCGTAATCATACAATCACAATCGTACAATCACAATCGTACAATCACAATCGTACAATCACAATCGCACAACCACAATCAGACAATCACAATCGTACAATCACAATCGTACAATCACAATCGCACAAATACAATCTCCCAAATACAATCATACAATCACAATCATACAATCGCAATCATACAATCACAATCATACAATCGCAATCATACAATTACAATCTCCCAAATACAATCTCCCAAATACAATCATACAATCACAATCGTACATTCACAATCGTACAATCACAAACGCACAACCACAATCAGACAATCACACTCATACAATCACAATCATACAATCACAATCATACAATCACAATCGTAACATCACAATCATACAATCGCAAACATACAATCACAATCATACAATCACAATCATACAATCACAATTATGCAATCACAATCGTACAATCGCATTCATAAAATCACAATCATACAATCACAATCATACAATCACAATCATACAATCACAATCATACAATCACAATCATACAATCACAATTATGCAATCACAATCATACAATCGCATTCATACAATCGCAATCATACAATCACAATCATACAATCACAATCATACAATCACAATCATACAATCACAATCATAAAATCACAAAAATACAATCATAAACATACAATCACAATCATACAATCGCAATCATACAATCACAATCATACAACCATAATCATACAATCAGAATCATACGATCGCAATCATACAATCACAATCATACCATCACAATCATACCATGCCAATCATACAATCACAATCATACAATCATAATCATACAATTACAATCATACATCACAATCATACAATCACAATCATAGAATCACAATCATACTTTCACAATCATACAATCACAATCATACAATCACAATCATACAATCACAATCATAAAATCACAAAAATACAATCATAAACATACAATCACAATCATACAATCACAATCATACAATCACAATTATGCAATCACAATCATACAATCGCATTCATACAATCGCAATCATACAATCACAATCATACAATCACAATCATACAATCACAATCATACAATCACAATCATAAAATCACAAAAATACAATCATAAACATACAATCACAATCATACAATCGCAATCATACAATCACAAACATACAACCATAATCATACAATCAGAATCATACGATCGCAATCATACAATCACAATCATACCATCACAATCATACCATGACAATCATACAATCACAATCATACAATCATAATCATACAATTACAATCATACATCACAATCATACAATCACAATCATACAATCGCAATCATACAATCACAATCATACAATCGCAATCATACAATTACAATCTCCCAAATACAATCTCCCAAATACAATCTCCCAAATACAATCATACAATCACAATCATACAATCACAATCATACAATCACAATCATACAATCACAATCATACTATCACAATCATACAATCACAATCATACAATCACAATCATACAATCACAATCATACATTCAAAATCATGCAATCACAATCATACAGTCACAGTCATGCAATCACAATCATACAATCATAATCATACAATCACAATCATACAATCACAATCGTACAATCACAATCGTACAATCACAATCGCACAACCACAATCAGACAATCACAATCATACAATCACAGTCATACAATCACAATCATACAATCACAATCATACAATCGCAATCATACAATCACAATCATACAATCGCAATCATACAATTACAATCTCCCAAATACAATCTCCCAAATACAATCATACAATCACAATCATACAATCACAATCATACAATCACAATCATACTATCACAATCATACAATCACAATCATACAATCACAATCATACAATCACAATCATACATTCAAAATCATGCAATCACAATCATACAGTCACAGTCATGCAATCACAATCATACTTTCACAATCATACAATCACAATCATACAATCACAATCGTACAATCACAATCATACAATCACAATCATACAGTCACAATCATACAATCACAATCATACAATCCCAATCATACAATCACAATCATACAATCACAATCATACAATCGCAATCATACAATCACAATCATACAATCGCAATCATACAATTACAATCTCCCAAATACAATCTCCCAAATACAATCATACAATCACAATCATACAATCCCAATCATACAATCACAATCATACAATCACAATCATACAATCGCAATCATACAATCACAATCATACAATCGCAATCATACAATCACAATCATACAATCTCAATCATACAATCACAAACATACAATCACAATCATACAGTCACAATCATGCAATCACAATCATACAATCATAATCATACAATCACAATCGTACAATCACAATCGTACAATCACAATCGCACAACCACAATCAGACAATCACAATCGTACAATCACAATCGTACAATCACAATCGCACAAATACAATCTCCCAAATACAATCATACAATCACAATCATACAATCGCAATAATACAATCACAATCATACAATCGCAATCATACAATTACAATCTCCCAAATACAATCATACAATCACAATCATACAATCACAATCATACAATCACAATCATACAATCACAATCATACAATCACAATCATACAATCACAATCATACAATCACAATCATACAATCACAATCATACAATCACAATCATACAATCACAATCATACAATCGCAAGCATACAATCACAATCATACAATCTCAATCATACAATCACAATCATACAACCACAATCAGACAATCACAATCATACAATCACAATCATACAATCACAATTATGCAATCACAATCATACAATCGCATTCATACAATCGCAATCATACAATCACAATCATACAATCACAATCATACAATCACAATCATAAAATCACAAAAATACAATCATAATCATACAATCACAATCATACAATCGCAATCATACAATCACAATCATACAATCATAATCATACAATCACAATCATACGATCGCAATCATACAATCACAATCATACCATCACAATCATACAATCACAATCATACAATCATAATCATACAATTAAAATCATACATCACAATCATACAATCACAATCATACAATCGCAATCATACAATCACAATCATACAATAGCAATCATACAATTACAATCTCCCAAATACAATCTCCCAAATACAATCTCCCAAATACAATCATACAGTCACAATCATGCAATCACAATCATACAATCATAATCATACAATCACAATCATACAATCACAATCGTACAATCACAATCGTACAATCACAATCGCACAAACACAGTCAGACAATCACAATCATACAATCACAATCATACAATCACAATCATAGAATCACAATCATACTTTCACAATCATACAATCACAATGATACAATCACAATCATACAATCACAGTCATACAATCACAGTAATACAATCACAATCATACTATCACAATCATACAATCACAATCATACAATCACAATCGTACAATCACAATCGTACAATCACAATCGCACAACCACAATCAGACAATCACAATCATACAATCACAATCATACAATCACAATCATACAATCACAATCATAGAATCACAATCATACTTTCACAATCATACAATCACAATCATACAATCACAATCATACAATCACAATCGTACAATCACAATCATACAATCACAGACATACAGTCACAAGCATACAATCACAATCATACAATCACAATCATACAATCACAATCACAGAATCACAATCATACAATCACAATCGCACAACCACAATCAGACAATCACAATCATACAATCACAATCATACAATCACAATCATACAATCACAATCATACAATCACAATCATGCAATCACAATCATACAATCATATTCATACAACCACAATCATACAATCACAATCGTACATTCACAATCGTACAATCACAAACGCACAACCACAATCAGACAATCACACTCATACAATCACAATCATACAATCACAATCATACAATCACAATCGTAACATCACAATCATACAATCGCAAACATACAATCACAATCATACAATCACAATCATACAATCACAATTATGCAATCACAATCATACAATCGCATTCATACAATCACAATCATACAATCACAATCATACAATCACAATCATACAATCACAATCATACAATCACAATCATACAATCACAATTATGCAATCACAATCATACAATCGCATTCATACAATCGCAATCATACAATCACAATCATACAATCACAATCATACAATCACAATCATAAAATCACAAAAATACAATCATAAACATACAATCACAATCATACAATCGCAATCATACAATCACAATCATACAACCATAATCATACAATCAGAATCATACGATCGCAATCATACAATCACAATCATACCATCACAATCATACCATGACAATCATACAATCACAATCATACAATCATAATCATACAATTACAATCATACATCACAATCATACAATCACAATCATACAATCGCAATCATACAATCACAATCATACAATCACAATTATGCAATCACAATCATACAATCGCATTCATACAATCACAATCATACAATCACAATCATACAATCACAATCATACAATCACAATCATACAATCACAATCATACAATCACAATTATGCAATCACAATCATACAGTCGCATTCATACAATCGCAATCATACAATCACAATCATACAATCACAATCATACAATCACAATCATAAAATCACAAAAATACAATCATAAACATACAATCACAATCGTAAAATCACAATCATACAATCACAATCATACAATCATAATCATACAATTACAATCATACATCACAATCATACAATTACAATCATACATCACAATCATACAATCACAGTCATACAATCGCAATCATACAATCACAATCATACAATCGCAATCATACAATTACAATCTCCCAAATACAATCTCCCAAATACAATCATACAATCACAATCATACAGTCACAATCATACAATCATAATCATACAATTACAATCATACATCACAATCATACAATCACAATCATACAATCGCAATCATACAATCACAATCATACAATCGCAATCATACAATTACAATCTCCCAAATACAATCTCCCAAATACAATCTCCCAAATACAATCATACAATCACAATCATACAATCACAATCACTCAATCACAATCATACTATCACAATCATACAATCACAATCATACAATCACAATCATACAATCACAATCATACAATCACAATCATACAATCACAATCATACAATCACAATCATACATTCAAAATCATGCAATCACAATCATACAGTCACAGTCATGCAATCACAATCATACAATCATAATCATACAATCACAATCATACAATCACAATCGTACAATCACAATCGTACAATCACAATCGCACAACCACAATCAGACAATCACAATCATACAATCACAATCATACAATCACAATCATACAATCACAATCATACAAGCACAATCATACAATCACAATCATACAATCGCAATCATACAATTACAATCTCCCAAATACAATCTCCCAAATACAATCATACAATCACAATCATACAATCACAATCATACAATCACAATCATACTATCACAATCATACAATCACAATCATACAATCACAATCATACAATCACAATCATACATTCAAAATCATGCAATCACAATCATACAGTCACAGTCATGCAATCACAATCATACTTTCACAATCATACAATCACAATCATACAATCACAATCGTACAATCACAATCATACAATCACAATCATACAGTCACAATCATACAATCACAATCATACAATCCCAATCATACAATCACAATCATACAATCACAATCATACAATCGCAATCATACAATCACAATCATACAATCGCAATCATACAATTACAATCTCCCAAATACAATCTCCCAAATACAATCATACAATCACAATAATACAATCCCAATCATACAATCACAATCATACAATCACAATCATACAATCGCAATCATACAATCACAATCATACAATCGCAATCATACAATCACAATCATACAATCTCAATCATACAATCACAAACATACAATCACAATCATACAGTCACAATCATGCAATCACAATCATACAATCATAATCATACAATCACAATCGTACAATCACAATCGTACAATCACAATCGCACAACCACAATCAGACAATCACAATCGTACAATCACAATCGTACAATCACAATCGCACAAATACAATCTCCCAAATACAATCATACAATCACAATCATACAATCGCAATAATACAATCACAATCATACAATCGCAATCATACAATTACAATCTCCCAAATACAATCATACAATCACAATCATACAATCACAATCATACAATCACAATCATACAATCACAATCATACAATCACAATCATACAATCACAATCATACAATCACAATCATACAATCACAATCATACAATCACAATCATACAATCGCAAGCATACAATCACAATCATACAATCTCAATCATACAATCACAATCATACAACCACAATCAGACAATCACAATCATACAATCACAATCATACAATCACAATTATGCAATCACAATCATACAATCGCATTCATACAATCGCAATCATACAATCACAATCATACAATCACAATCATACAATCACAATCATAAAATCACAAAAATACAATCATAATCATACAATCACAATCATACAATCGCAATCATACAATCACAATCATACAATCATAATCATACAATCACAATCATACGATCGCAATCATACAATCACAATCATACCATCACAATCATACAATCACAATCATACAATCATAATCATACAATTAAAATCATACATCACAATCATACAATCACAATCATACAATCGCAATCATACAATCACAATCATACAATAGCAATCATACAATTACAATCTCCCAAATACAATCTCCCAAATACAATCTCCCAAATACAATCATACAGTCACAATCATGCAATCACAATCATACAATCATAATCATACAATCACAATCATACAATCACAATCGTACAATCACAATCGTACAATCACAATCGCACAAACACAATCAGACAATCACAATCATACAATCACAATCATACAATCACAATCATAGAATCACAATCATACTTTCACAATCATACAATCACAATGATACAATCACAATCATACAATCACAGTCATACAATCACAGTAATACAATCACAATCATACTATCACAATCATACAATCACAATCATACAATCACAATCGTCCAATCACAATCGTACAATCACAATCGCACAACCACAATCAGACAATCACAATCATACAATCACAATCATACAATCACAATCATACAATCACAATCATAGAATCACAATCATACTTTCACAATCATACAATCACAATCATACAATCACAATCATACAATCACAATCATACAATCACAATCGTACAATCACAATCATACAATCACAGACATACAGTCACAAGCATACAATCACAATCATACAATCACAATCATACAATCACAATCACAGAATCACAATCATACAATCACAATCGCACAACCACAATCAGACAATCACAATCATACAATCACAATCATACAATCACAATCATACAATCACAATCATACAATCACAATCATGCAATCACAATCATACAATCATATTCATACAACCACAATCATACAATCACAATCGTACATTCACAATCGTACAATCACAAACGCACAACCACAATCAGACAATCACACTCATACAATCACAATCATACAATCACAATCATACAATCACAATCGTAACATCACAATCATACAATCGCAAACATACAATCACAATCATACAATCACAATCATACAATCACAATTATGCAATCACAATCATACAATCGCATTCATACAATCACAATCATACAATCACAATCATACAATCACAATCATACAATCACAATCATACAATCACAATCATACAATCACAATTATGCAATCACAATCATACAATCGCATTCATACAATCGCAATCATACAATCACAATCATACAATCACAATCATACAATCACAATCATAAAATCACAAAAATACAATCATAAACATACAATCACAATCATACAATCGCAATCATACAATCACAATCATACAACCATAATCATACAATCAGAATCATACGATCGCAATCATACAATCACAATCATACCATCACAATCATACCATGACAATCATACAATCACAATCATACAATCATAATCATACAATTACAATCATACATCACAATCATACAATCACAATCATACAATCGCAATCATACAATCACAATCATACAATCACAATTATGCAATCACAATCATACAATCGCATTCATACAATCACAATCATACAATCACAATCATACAATCACAATCATACAATCACAATCATACAATCACAATCATACAATCACAATTATGCAATCACAATCATACAGTCGCATTCATACAATCGCAATCATACAATCACAATCATACAATCACAATCATACAATCACAATCATAAAATCACAAAAATACAATCATAAACATACAATCACAATCGTAAAATCACAATCATACAATCACAATCATACAATCATAATCATACAATTACAATCATACATCACAATCATACAATTACAATCATACATCACAATCATACAATCACAATCATACAATCGCAATCATACAATCACAATCATACAATCGCAATCATACAATTACAATCTCCCAAATACAATCTCCCAAATACAATCTCCCAAATACAATCATACAATCACAATCATACAGTCACAATCATACAATCATAATCATACAATTACAATCATACATCACAATCATACAATCACAATCATACAATCGCAATCATACAATCACAATCATACAATCGCAATCATACAATTACAATCTCCCAAATACAATCTCCCAAATACAATCTCCCAAATACAATCATACAATCACAATCATACAATCACAATCACTCAATCACAATCATACTATCACAATCATACAATCACAATCATACAATCACAATCATACAATCACAATCATACAATCACAATCATACAATCACAATCATACATACAAAATCATGCAATCACAATCATACAGTCACAGTCATGCAATCACAATCATACAATCATAATCATACAATCACAATCATACAATCACAATCGTACAATCACAATCGTACAATCACAATCGCACAACCACAATCAGACAATCACAATCATACAATCACAATCATACAATCACAATCATACAATCACAATCATACAATCACAATCATACAATCGCAATCATACAATCACAATCATACAATCGCAATCATAAAATCACAATCATACAATCTCAATCATACAATCACAATCATACAATCACAATCATACAGTCACATTCATGCAATCACAATCATACAATCACAATCATACAATCTCAATCATACAATCACAATCATACAATCATAATCATACAATTACAAACATACATCACAATCATACAATTACAATCATACAATCGCAATCATACAATCACAATCATACAATCACAATCATACAGTCGCAATAATACAATAACAATCATACTATCACAATCATACAATCACAATCATACAATCACAATCATACAATCACAATCATACAATCACAATCATACAATCACAATCATACAATCGCAATCATACAATCACAATCATACAATCACAATCATACAATCACAATCATACAATTACAGTCATACATCGCAATCATACAATTACAATCATACAATTACAGTCATACATCGCAATCATACAATTACAATCATACATCACAATCATACAATCACAATCATACAATCGCAATCATACAATCACAATCATACAATCGCAATCATACAATTACAATCTCCCAAATACAATCTCCCAAATACAATCTCCCAAATACAATCATACAATCACAATCATACAGTCACAATCATACAATCATAATCATACAATTACAATCATACATCACAATCATACAATCACAATCATACAATCGCAATCATACAATCACAATCATACAATCGCAATCATACAATTACAATCTCCCAAATACAATCTCCCAAATACAATCATACAATCACAATCATACAATCACAATCATACAATCACAATCATACAATCACAATCATACTATCACAATCATACAATCACAATCATACAATCACAATCATACAATCACAATCATACAATCACAATCATACAATCACAATCATACAATCACAATCATGCAATCATAATCATACAATCACAATCGTACAATCACAATCGTACAATCACAATCGTACAATCACAATCGCACAACCACAATCAGACAATCACAATCGTACAATCACAATCGTACAATCACAATCGCACAAATACAATCTCCCAAATACAATCATACAATCACAATCATACAATCACAATCATACAATCACAATCATGCAATCACAATCATACAATCATAATCATACAATCACAATCGTACAATCACAATCGTACAATCACAATCGCACAACCACAATCAGACAATCACAATCGTACAATCACAATCGTACAATCACAATCGCACAAATACAATCTCCCAAATACAATCATACAATCACAATCATACAATCGCAATCATACAATCACAATCATACAATCGCAATCATACAATTACAATCTCCCAAATACAATCTCCCAAATACAATCATACAATCACAATCATACAATCACAATCATACAATCACAATCATACAATCACAATCATACAATCACAATCATACAATCACAATCATAAAATCACAATCATACAATCACAATCATACAATCACAATCATACAATCGCAAGCATACAATCACAATCATACAATCTCAATCATACAATCACAATCATACAATCATAATCATACAATTACAATCATACAATCATATTCATACAACCACAATCATACAATCACAATCGTACATTCACAATCGTACAATCACAAACGCACAACCACAATCAGACAATCACACTCATACAATCACAATCATACAATCACAATCATACAATCACAATCATAACATCACAATCATAGAATCGCAAACATACAATCACAATCATACAATCACAATCATACAATCACAATTATGCAATCACAATCATACAATCGCATTCATACAATCACAATCATACAATCACAATTATGCAATCACAATCATACAATCGCATTCATACAATCACAATCATACAATCACAATTATGCAATCACAATCATACAATCGCATTCATACAATCGCAATCATACAATCACAATCATACAATCACAATCATACAATCACAATCATAAAATCACAAAAATACAATCATAAACATACAATCACAATCATACAATCGCAATCATACAATCACAATCATACAACCATAATCATACAATCAGAATCATACGATCGCAATCATACAATCACAATCATACCATCACAATCATACCATGACAATCATACAATCACAATCATACAATCATAATCATACAATTACAATCATACATCACAATCATACAATCACAATCATACAATCGCAATCATACAATCACAATCATACAATCACAATTATGCAATCACAATCATACAATCGCATTCATACAATCACAATCATACAATCACAATCATACAATCACAATCATACAATCACAATCATACAATCACAATCATACAATCACAATTATGCAATCACAATCATACAGTCGCATTCATACAATCGCAATCATACAATCACAATCATACAATCACAATCATACTATCACAATCATACAATCACAATCATACAATCACAATCATACAATCACAATCATACAATCACAATCATACAATCACAATCATACAATCACAATCATACAATCACAATCATGCATTCAAAATCATGCAATCACAATCATACAATCGCAATCATACAATCACAATCATACAATCACAATCATACAATCACAATCATAAAATCACAAAAATACAATCATAAACATACAATCACAATCGTAAAATCACAATCATACAATCACAATCATACAATCATAATCATACTATCACAGTCATACATCGCAATCATACAATTACAATCATACATCACAATCATACAATCACAATCATACAATCGCAATCATACAATCACAATCATACAATCGCAATCATACAATTACAATCTCCCAAATACAATCTCCCAAATACAATCATACAATCACAATCATACAGTCACAATCATACAATCATAATCATACAATTACAATCATACATCACAATCATACAATCACAATCATACAATCGCAATCATACAATCACAATCATACAATCGCAATCATACAATTACAATCCCCCAAATACAATCTCCCAAATACAATCATACAATCACAATCATACAATCACAATCATACAATCACAATCATACTATCACAATCATACAATCACAATCATACAATCACAATCATACAATCACAATCATACAATCACAATCATACAATCACAATCATACAATCACAATCATACAATCACAATCATGCATTCAAAATCATGCAATCACAATCATACAATCACAATCATGCAATCACAATCATACAATCATAATCATACAATCACAATCGTACAATCACAATCGTACAATCACAATCGTACAATCACAATCGCACAACCACAATCAGACAATCACAATCGTACAATCACAATCGTACAATCACAATCGCACAAATACAATCTCCCAAATACAATCATACAATCACAATCATACAATCACAATCATACAATCACAATCATGCAATCACAATCATACAATCATAATCATACAATCACAATCGTACAATCACAATCGTACAATCACAATCGTACAATCACAATCGCACAACCACAATCAGACAATCACAATCGTACAATCACAATCGTACAATCACAATCGCACAAATACAATCTCCCAAATACAATCATACAATCACAATCATACAATCGCAATCATACAATCACAATCATACAATCGCAATCATACAATTACAATCTCCCAAATACAATCTCCCAAATACAATCATACAATCACAATCATACAATCACAATCATACAATCACAATCATACAATCACAATCATACAATCACAATCATACAATCGCAAGCATACAATCACAATCATACAATCTCAATCATACAATCACAATCATACAACCACAATCAGACAATCACAATCATACAATCACAATCATACAATCACAATTATGCAATTACAATCATACAATCGCATTCATACAATCGCAATCATACAATCACAATCATACAATCACAATCATACAATCACAATCATAAAATCACAAAAATACAATCATAATCATACAATCACAATCATACAATCGCAATCATACAATCACAATCATACAATCATAATCATACAATCACAATCATACGATCGCAATCATACAATCACAATCATACCATCACAATCATACAATCACAATCATACAATCATAATCATACAATTAAGATCATACATCACAATCATACAATCACAATCATACAATCGCAATCATACAATCACAATCATACAATAGCAATCATACAATTACAATCTCCCAAATACAATCTCCCAAATACAATCTCCCAAATACAATCATACAGTCACAATCATGCAATCACAATCATACAATCATAATCACACAATCACAATCATACAATCACAATCGTACAATCACAATCGTACAATCACAATCGCACAAACACAATCAGACAATCACAATCATACAATCACAATCATACAATCACAATCATAGAATCACAATCATACTTTCACAATCATACAATCACAATCATACAATCACAATCATACAATCACAGTCATACAATCACAGTCATACAATCACAATCATATTATCACAATCATACAATCACAATCATACAATCACAATCGTACAATCACAATCGTACAATCACAATCGCACAACCACAATCAGACAATCACAATCATACAATCACAATCATACAATCACAATCATACAATCACAATCATAGAATCACAATCATACTTTCACAATCATACAATCACAATCATACAATCACAATCATACAATCACAATCGTACAATCACAATCATACAATCACAGACATACAGTCACAAGCATTCAATCACAATCATACAATCACAATCATACAATCACAATCACAGAATCACAATCATACAATCACAATCGCACAACCACAATCAGACAATCACAATCATACAATCACAATCATACAATCACAATCATACAATCACAATCATACAATCACAATCATACAATCACAATCATGCAATCACAATCATACAATCATATTCATACAACCACAATCATACAATCACAATCGTACATTCACAATCGTACAATCACAAACGCACAACCACAATCAGACAATCACACTCATACAATCACAATCATACAATCACAATCATACAATCACAATCATAACATCACAATCATACAATCGCAAACATACAATCACAATCATACAATCACAATCATACAATCACAATTATGCAATCACAATCATACAATCGCATTCATACAATCACAATCATACAATCACAATCATACAATCACAATCATACAATCACAATCATACAATCACAATCATACAATCACAATTATGCAATCACAATCATACAATCGCATTCATACAATCGCAATCATACAATCACAATCATACAATCACAATCATAAAATCACAAAAATACAATCATAAACATACAATCACAATCATACAATCGCAATCATACAATCACAATCATACAACCATAATCATACAATCAGAATCATACGATCGCAATCATACAATCACAATCATACCATCACAATCATACCATGACAATCATACAATCACAATCATACAATCATAATCATACAATTACAATCATACATCACAATCATACAATCACAATCATACAATCGCAATCATACAATCACAATCATACAATCACAATTATGCAATCACAATCATACAATCGCATTCATACAATCACAATCATACAATCACAATCATACAATCACAATCATACAATCACAATCATACAATCACAATCATACAATCACAATCATACAATCACAATTATGCAATCACAATCATACAGTCGCATTCATACAATCGCAATCATACAATCACTATCATACAATCACAATCATACAATCACAATCATAAAATCACAAAAATACAATCATAAACATACAATCACAATCGTAAAATCACAATCATACAATCACAATCATACAATCATAATCATACAATCACAATCATACGATCGCAATCATACAATCACAATCATACCATCACAATCATACCATGACAATCATACAATCACAATCATACAATCATAATCATACAATTACAATCATACATCACAATCATACAATCACAATCATACAATCGCAATCATACAATCACAGTCATACAATCGCAATCATACAATTACAATCTCCCAAATACATTCTCCCAAATACAATCTCCCAAATACAATCTCCCAAATACAATCTCCCAAATACAATCATACAATCACAATCATACAATCACAATCATACAATCACAATCATACAATCACAATCATACTATCACAATCATACAATCGCAATCATACAATTACAATCTCCCAAATACAATCTCCCAAATACAATCTCCCAAATACAATCATACAATCACAATCATACAGTCACAATCATACAATCATAATCATACAATTACAATCATACAATCACAATCATACAATCACAATCATGCAATCACAATCATACAATCATAATCATACAATCACAATCGTACAATCACAATCGTACAATCACAATCGTACAATCACAATCGCACAACCACAATCAGACAATCACAATCGTACAATCACAATCGTACAATCACAATCGCACAAATACAATCTCCCAAATACAATCATACAATCACAATCATACAATCACAATCATACAATCACAATCATGCAATCACAATCATACAATCATAATCATACAATCACAATCGTACAATCACAATCGTACAATCACAATCGCACAACCACAATCAGACAATCACAATCGTACAATCACAATCGTACAATCACAATCGCACAAATACAATCTCCCAAATACAATCATACAATCACAATCATACAATCGCAATCATACAATCACAATCATACAATCGCAATCATACAATTACAATCTCCCAAATACAATCTCCCAAATACAATCATACAATCACAATCATACAATCACAATCATACAATCACAATCATACAATCACAATCATACAATCACAATCATACAATCACAATCATACAATCACAATCATACAATCACAATCATACAATCGCAAGCATACAATCACAATCATACAATCTCAATCATCCAATCACAATCATACAATCATAATCATACAATTACAATCATACAATCATATTCATACAACCACAATCATACAATCACAATCGTACATTCACAATCGTACAATCACAAACGCACAACCACAATCAGACAATCACACTCATACAATCACAATCATACAATCACAATCATACAATCACAATCATAACATCACAATCATACAATCGCAAACATACAATCGCAATCATACAATCACAATCATACAATCACAATTATGCAATCACAATCATACAATCGCATTCATACAATCACAATCATACAATCACAATTATGCAATCACAATCATACAATCGCATTCATACAATCACAATCATACAATCACAATCATACAATCACAATCATACAATCACAATCATACAATCACAATCATACAATCACAATCGTACAATCACAATCGCACAACCACAATCAGACAATCACAATCGTACAATCACAATCGCACAAATACAATCTCCCAAATACAATCATACAATCACAATCATACAATCACAATCATACAATCACAATCATACAATCACAATTATGCAATCACAATCATACAATCGCATTCATACAATCACAATCATACAATCACAATCATACAATCACAATCATACAATCACAATCATACAATCACAATTATGCAATCACAATCATACAGTCGCATTCATACAATCGCAATCATACAATCACAATCATACAATCACAATCATAAAATCACAAAAATACAATCATAAACATACAATCACAATCGTAAAATCACAATCATACAATCACAATCATACAATCATAATCATACTATCACAATCATACGATCGCAATCATACAATCACAATCATACCATCACAATCATACAATCACAATCATAGAATCACAATCATACTTTCACAATCATACAATCACAATCATACAATCACAATCGTACAATCACAATCATACAATCACAATCATACGGTCACAATCATACAATCACAATCATACAATCACAATCATACAATCACAATCATACAATCACAATCATACAATCGCAATCATACAATCACAATCATACAATCGCAATCATACAATCACAATCATACAATCTCAATCATACAATCACAATCATACAATCACAATCATACAGTCACAATCATGCAATCACAATCATACAATCACAATCATACAATCTCAATCATACAATCACAATCATACAATCATAATCATACAATTACAAACATACATCACAATCATACAATCACAATCATACAATCGCAATCATACAATCACAATCATACAATCACAATCATACAGTCACAATAATACAATAACAATCATACTATCACAATCATACAATCACAATCATACAATCACAATCATACAATCACAATCATACAATTACAGTCATACATCGCAATCATACAATTACAATCATACATCACAATCATACAATCACAATCATACAATCGCAATCATACAATCACAATCATACAATCGCAATCACAGAATCACAATCATACAATCACAATCGCACAACCACAATCAGACAATCACAATCATACAATCACAATCATACAATCACAATCATACAATCACAATCATACAATCACAATCATACAATCACAATCATGCAATCACAATCATACAATCATATTCATACAACCACAATCATACAATCACAATCGTACATTCACAATCGTACAATCACAAACGCACAACCACAATCAGACAATCACACTCATACAATCACAATCATACAATCACAATCATACAATCACAATCATAACATCACAATCATACAATCGCAAACATACAATCACAATCATACAATCACAATCATACAATCACAATTATGCAATCACAATCATACAATCGCATTCATACAATCACAATCATACAATCACAATCATACAATCACAATCATACAATCACAATCATACAATCACAATCATACAATCACAATTATGCAATCACAATCATACAATCGCATTCATACAATCGCAATCATACAATCACAATCATACAATCACAATCATAAAATCACAAAAATACAATCATAAACATACAATCACAATCATACAATCGCAATCATACAATCACAATCATACAACCATAATCATACAATCAGAATCATACGATCGCAATCATACAATCACAATCATGCAATCACAATCATACAATCATAATCATACAATCACAATCGTACAATCACAATCGTACAATCACAATCGTACAATCACAATCGCACAACCACAATCAGACAATCACAATCGTACAATCACAATCGTACAATCACAATCGCACAAATACAATCTCCCAAATACAATCATACAATCACAATCATACAATCACAATCATACAATCACAATCATGCAATCACAATCATACAATCATAATCATACAATCACAATCGTACAATCACAATCGTACAATCACAATCGCACAACCACAATCAGACAATCACAATCGTACAATCACAATCGTACAATCACAATCGCACAAATACAATCTCCCAAATACAATCATACAATCACAATCATACAATCGCAATCATACAATCACAATCATACAATCGCAATCATACAATTACAATCTCCCAAATACAATCTCCCAAATACAATCATACAATCACAATCATACAATCACAATCATACAATCACAATCATACAATCACAATCATACAATCACAATCATACAATCACAATCATACAATCACAATCATACAATCACAATCATACAATCACAATCATACAATCGCAAGCATACAATCACAATCATACAATCTCAATCATCCAATCACAATCATACAATCATAATCATACAATTACAATCATACAATCATATTCATACAACCACAATCATACAATCACAATCGTACATTCACAATCGTACAATCACAGACGCACAACCACAATCAGACAATCACACTCATACAATCACAATCATACAATCACAATCATACAATCACAATCATAACATCACAATCATACAATCGCAAACATACAATCGCAATCATACAATCACAATCATACAATCACAATTATGCAATCACAATCATACAATCGCATTCATACAATCACAATCATACAATCACAATTATGCAATCACAATCATACAATCGCATTCATACAATCACAATCATACAATCACAATCATACAATCACAATCATACAATCACAATCATACAATCACAATCATACAATCACAATCGTACAATCACAATCGCACAACCACAATCAGACAATCACAATCGTACAATCACAATCGTACAATCACAATCGCACAAATACAATCTCCCAAATACAATCATACAATCACAATCATACAATCACAATCATACAATCACAATCATACAATCACAATTATGCAATCACAATCATACAATCGCATTCATACAATCACAATCATACAATCACAATCATACAATCACAATCATACAATCACAATCATACAATCACAATCATACAATCACAATTATGCAATCACAATCATACAGTCGCATTCATACAATCGCAATCATACAATCACAATCATACAATCACAATCATAAAATCACAAAAATACAATCATAAACATACAATCACAATCGTAAAATCACAATCATACAATCACAATCATACAATCACAATCATACAATCGCAATCATACAATCGCAATCATACAATCACAATCATACAATCGCAATCATACAATCACAATCATACAATCTCAATCATACAATCACAATCATACAATCACAATCATACAGTCACAATCATGCAATCACAATCATACAATCACAATCATACAATCTCAATCATACAATCACAATCATACAATCATAATCATACAATTACAAACATACATCACAATCATACAATCACAATCATACAATCGCAATCATACAATCACAATCATACAATCACAATCATACAGTCACAATAATACAATAACAATCATACTATCACAATCATACAATCACAATCATACAATCACAATCATACAATCACAATCATACAATTACAGTCATACATCGCAATCATACAATTACAATCATACATCACAATCATACAATCACAATCATACAATCGCAATCATACAATCACAATCATACAATCGCAATCATACAATTACAATCTCCCAAATACAATCTCCCAAATACAATCTCCCAAATACAATCATACAATCACAATCATACAGTCACAATCATACAATCATAATCATACAATTACAATCATACATCACAATCATACAATCACAATCATACAATCGCAATCATACAATCACAATCATACAATCGCAATCATACAATTACAATCTCCCAAATACAATCTCCCAAATACAATCATACAATCACAATCATACAATCACAATCATACAATCACAATCATACTATCACAATCATACAATCACAATCATACAATCACAATCATACAATCACAATCATACAATCACAATCATACAATCACAATCATACAATCACAATCATACAATCACAATCATGCATTCAAAATCATGCAATCACAATCATACAATCACAATCATGCAATCACAATCATACAATCATAATCATACAATCACAATCGTACAATCACAATCGTACAATCACAATCGTACAATCACAATCGCACAACCACAATCAGACAATCACAATCGTACAATCACAATCGTACAATCACAATCGTACAATCACAATCGCACAAATACAATCTCCCAAATACAATCATACAATCACAATCATACAATCACAATCATACAATCACAATCATGCAATCACAATCATACAATCATAATCGTACAATCACAATCGTACAATCACAATCGTACAATCACAATCGTACAATCACAATCGCACAACCACAATCAGACAATCACAATCGTACAATCACAATCGTACAATCACAATCGCACAAATACAATCTCCCAAATACAATCATACAATCACAATCATACAATCGCAATCATACAATCACAATCATACAATCGCAATCATACAATTACAATCTCCCAAATACAATCTCCCAAATACAATCATACAATCACAATCATACAATCACAATCATACAATCACAATCATACAATCTCAATCATACAATCACAATCATACAACCACAATCAGACAATCACAATCATACAATCACAATCATACAATCACAATTATGCAATCACAATCATACAATCGCATTCATACAATCGCAATCATACAATCACAATCATACAATCACAATCATACAATCACAATCATACAATCACAATCATAAAATCACAAAAATACAATCATAATCATACAATCACAATCATACAATCGCAATCATACAATCACAATCATACAATCATAATCATACGATCACAATCATACGATCGCAATCATACAATCACAATCATACCATCACAATCATACAATCACAATCATACAATCATAATCATACAATTAAGATCATACATCACAATCATACAATCACAATCATACAATCGCAATCATACAATAGCAATCATACAATTACAATCTCCCAAATACAATCTCCCAAATACAATCTCCCAAATACAATCATACAGTCACAATCATGCAATCACAATCATACAATCACAATCATACAATCACAGACATACAGTCACAAGCATTCAATCACAATCATACAATCACAATCATACAATCACAATCACAGAATCACAATCATACAATCACAATCGCACAACCACAATCAGACAATCACAATCATACAATCACAATCATACAATCACAATCATACAATCACAATCATACAATCACAATCATACAATCACAATCATACAATCACAATCATACAATCACAATCATGCAATCACAATCATACAATCATATTCATACAACCACAATCATACAATCACAATCGTACATTCACAATCGTACAATCACAAACGCACAACCACAATCAGACAATCACACTCATACAATCACAATCATACAATCACAATCATACAATCACAATCATAACATCACAATCATACAATCGCAAACATACAATCACAATCATACAATCACAATCATACAATCACAATTATGCAATCACAATCATACAATCGCATTCATACAATCACAATCATACAATCAGAATCATACAATCACAATCATACAATCACAATCATACAATCACAATCATACAATCACACTTATGCAATCACAATCATACAATCGCATTCATACAATCGCAATCATACAATCACAATCATACAATCACAATCATAAAATCACAAAAATACAATCATAAACATACAATCACAATCATACAATCGCAATCATACAATCACAATCATACAACCATAATCATACAATCAGAATCATACGATCGCAATCATACAATCACAATCATACAACCACAATCAGACAATCACAATCATACAATCACAATCATACAATCACAATTATGCAATCACAATCGTACAATCGCATTCATACAATCGCAATCATACAATCACAATCATACAATCACAATCATACAATCACAATCATAAAATCACAAAAATACAATCATAATCATACAATCACAATCATACAATCATAATCATACAATTAAGATCATACATCACAATCATACAATCACAATCATACAATCATAATCATACAATCACAATCATACAATCACAATCGTACAATCACAATTATGCAATCACAATCATACAATCGCATTCATACAATCGCAATCATACAATCACAATCATACAATCACAATCATACAATCACAATCATAAAATCACAAAAATACAATCATAAACATACAATCACAATCATACAATCGCAATCATACAATCACAATCATACAACCATAATCATACAATCAGAATCAAACGATCGCAATCATACAATCACAATCATACCATCACAATCATACCATGACAATCATACAATCACAATCATACAATCATAATCATACAATTACAATCATACATCACAATCATACAATCACAATCATACAATCGCAATCATACAATCACAATCATACAATCACAATTATGCAATCACAATCATACAATCGCATTCATACAATCACAATCATACAATCACAATCATACAATCACAATCATACAATCACAATCATACAATCACAATCATACAATCACAATCATACAATCACAATCATGCAATCACAATCATACAATCATAATCATACAATCACAATCATACGATCGCAATCATACAATCACAATCATACCATCACAATCATACCATGACAATCATACAATCACAATCATACAATCATAATCATACAATTACAATCATACATCACAATCATACAATCACAATCATACAGTCGCAATCATATAATCACAATCATACAATCGCAATCATACAATTACAATCTCCCAAATACAATCTCCCAAATACAATCTCCCAAATACAATCTCCCAAATACAATCATACAATCACAATCATACAATCACAATCATACAATCACAATCATACAATCACAATCATACAATCACAATCATACTATCACAATCATACAATCACAATCATACAATCACAATCATACAATCAGAATCATACAATCACAATCATACAATCACAATCATACAATCACAATCATACATTCAAAATCATGCAATCACAATCATACAATTACAGTCATACATCGCAATCATACAATTACAATCATACATCACAATCATACAATCACAATCATACAATCGCAATCATACAATCACAGTTATACAATCACAATCATACAATTACAATCTCCCAAATACAATCTCCCAAATACAATCTCCCAAATACAGTCATACAATCACAATCGTACAATCACAATCATACAATCACAATCATACAGTCACAATCATACAATCACAATCATACAATCACAATCATACAATCACAATCATACAATCACAATCATACAATCACAATCATACAATCGCAATCATACAATCACAATCATACAATCGCAATCATACAATCACAATCATACAATCTCAATCATACAATCACAATCATACAATCACAATCATACAGTCACAATCATGCAATCACAATCATACAATCACAATCATACAATCTCAATCATACAATCACAATCATACAATCATAATCATACAATTACAAACATACATCACAATCATACAATCACAATCATACAATCGCAATCATACAATCACAATCATACAATCACAATCATACCGTCACAATAATACAATAACAATGATACGATCACAATCATACAATCACAATCATACAATCACAGTCATACAATCACAATCATACAATCACAATCATACAATCGCAATCATACAATCACAATCATACAATCACAATTATGCAATCACAATCATACAATCGCATTCATACAATCACAATCATACAATCACAATCATACAATCACAATCATACAATCACAATCATACAATCACAATCATACAATCACAATTATGCAATCACAATCATACAGTCGCATTCATACAATCGCAATCATACAATCACAATCATACAATCACAATCATACAATCACAATCATAAAATCACAAAAATACAATCATAAACATACAATCACAATCGTAAAATCACAATCATACAATCACAATCATACAATCATAATCATACAATCACAATCATACGATCGCAATCATACAATCACAATCATACCATCACAATCATACCATGACAATCATACAATCACAATCATACAATCATAATCATACAATTACAATCATACATCACAATCATACAATCACAATCATACAATCGCAATCATACAATCACAATCATACAATCGCAATCATACAATTACAATCTCCCAAATACAATCTCCCAAATACAATCTCCCAAATACAATCTCCCAAATACAATCATACAATCACAATCATACAATCACAATCATACAATCACAATCATACAATCACAATCATACTATCACAATCATACAATCACAATCATACAATCACAATCATACAATCAGAATCATACAATCACAATCATACAATCACAATCATACAATCACAATCATACATTCAAAATCATGCAATCACAATCATACAATTACAGTCATACATCGCAATCATACAATTACAATCATACATCACAATCATACAATCACAATCATACAATCGCAATCATACAATCACAGTCATACAATCGCAATCATACAATTACAATCTCCCAAATACAATCTCCCAAATACAATCTCCCAAATACAATCATACAATCACAATCATGCATTCAAAATCATGCAATCACAATCATACAATCGCAATCATACAATCACAATCATACAATCACAATCATACAATCACAATCATAAAATCACAAAAATACAATCATAAACATACAATCACAATCGTAAAATCACAATCATACAATCACAATCATACAATCATAATCATACTATCACAGTCATACATCGCAATCATACAATTACAATCATACATCACAATCATACAATCACAATCATACAATCGCAATCATACAATCACAATCATACAATCGCAATCATACAATTACAATCTCCCAAATACAATCTCCCAAATACAATCTCCCAAATACAATCATACAATCACAATCATACAGTCACAATCATACAATCATAATCATACAATTACAATCATACATCACAATCATACAATCACAATCATACAATCGCAATCATACAATCACAATCATACAATCGCAATCATACAATTACAATCTCCCAAATACAATCTCCCAAATACAATCATACAATCACAATCATACAATCACAATCATACAATCACAATCATACTATCACAATCATACAATCACAATCATACAATCATAATCATACAATCACAATCATACAATCACAATCATACAATCACAATCATACAATCACAATCATACAATCACAATCATGCATTCAAAATCATGCAATCACAATCATACAATCATAATCATACGATCACAATCATACGATCGCAATCATACAATCACAATCATACCATCACAATCATACAATCACAATCATACAATCATAATCATACAATTAAGATCATACATCACAATCATACAATCACAATCATACAATCGCAATCATACAATAGCAATCATACAATTACAATCTCCCAAATACAATCTCCCAAATACAATCTCCCAAATACAATCATACAGTCACAATCATGCAATCACAATCATACAATCACAATCATACAATCACAGACATACAGTCACAAGCATTCAATCACAATCATACAATCACAATCATACAATCACAATCACAGAATCACAATCATACAATCACAATCGCACAACCACAATCAGACAATCACAATCATACAATCACAATCATACAATCACAATCATACAATCACAATCATACAATCACAATCATACAATCACAATCATACAATCACAATCATACAATCACAATCATGCAATCACAATCATACAATCATATTCATACAACCACAATCATACAATCACAATCGTACATTCACAATCGTACAATCACAAACGCACAACCACAATCAGACAATCACACTCATACAATCACAATCATACAATCACAATCATACAATCACAATCATAACATCACAATCATACAATCGCAAACATACAATCACAATCATACAATCACAATCATACAATCACAATTATGCAATCACAATCATACAATCGCATTCATACAATCACAATCATACAATCAGAATCATACAATCACAATCATACAATCACAATCATACAATCACAATCATACAATCACACTTATGCAATCACAATCATACAATCGCATTCATACAATCGCAATCATACAATCACAATCATACAATCACAATCATAAAATCACAAAAATACAATCATAAACATACAATCACAATCATACAATCGCAATCATACAATCACAATCATACAACCATAATCATACAATCAGAATCATACGATCGCAATCATACAATCACAATCATACAACCACAATCAGACAATCACAATCATACAATCACAATCATACAATCACAATTATGCAATCACAATCGTACAATCGCATTCATACAATCGCAATCATACAATCACAATCATACAATCACAATCATACAATCACAATCATAAAATCACAAAAATACAATCATAATCATACAATCACAATCATACAATCATAATCATACAATTAAGATCATACATCACAATCATACAATCACAATCATACAATCATAATCATACAATCACAATCATACAATCACAATCGTACAATCACAATTATGCAATCACAATCATACAATCGCATTCATACAATCGCAATCATACAATCACAATCATACAATCACAATCATACAATCACAATCATAAAATCACAAAAATACAATCATAAACATACAATCACAATCATACAATCGCAATCATACAATCACAATCATACAACCATAATCATACAATCAGAATCAAACGATCGCAATCATACAATCACAATCATACCATCACAATCATACCATGACAATCATACAATCACAATCATACAATCATAATCATACAATTACAATCATACATCACAATCATACAATCACAATCATACAATCGCAATCATACAATCACAATCATACAATCACAATTATGCAATCACAATCATACAATCGCATTCATACAATCACAATCATACAATCACAATCATACAATCACAATCATACAATCACAATCATACAATCACAATCATACAATCACAATCATACAATCACAATGATGCAATCACAATCATACAGTCGCATTCATACAATCGCAATCATACAATCACAATCATACAATCGCAATCATACAATCACAATCATAAAATCACAAAAATACAATCATAAACATACAATCACAATCGTAAAATCACAATCATGCAATCACAATCATACAATCATAATCATACAATCACAATCATACGATCGCAATCATACAATCACAATCATACCATCACAATCATACCATGACAATCATACAATCACAATCATACAATCATAATCATACAATTACAATCATACATCACAATCATACAATCACAATCATACAGTCGCAATCATATAATCACAATCATACAATCGCAATCATACAATTACAATCTCCCAAATACAATCTCCCAAATACAATCTCCCAAATACAATCTCCCAAATACAATCATACAATCACAATCATACAATCACAATCATACAATCACAATCATACAATCACAATCATACAATCACAATCATACTATCACAATCATACAATCACAATCATACAATCACAATCATACAATCAGAATCATACAATCACAATCATACAATCACAATCATACAATCACAATCATACATTCAAAATCATGCAATCACAATCATACAATTACAGTCATACATCGCAATCATACAATTACAATCATACATCACAATCATACAATCACAATCATACAATCGCAATCATACAATCACAGTTATACAATCACAATCATACAATTACAATCTCCCAAATACAATCTCCCAAATACAATCTCCCAAATACAGTCATACAATCACAATCGTACAATCACAATCATACAATCACAATCATACAGTCACAATCATACAATCACAATCATACAATCACAATCATACAATCACAATCATACAATCACAATCATACAATCACAATCATACAATCGCAATCATACAATCACAATCATACAATCGCAATCATACAATCACAATCATACAATCTCAATCATACAATCACAATCATACAATCACAATCATACAGTCACAATCATGCAATCACAATCATACAATCACAATCATACAATCTCAATCATACAATCACAATCATACAATCATAATCATACAATTACAAACATACATCACAATCATACAATCACAATCATACAATCGCAATCATACAATCACAATCATACAATCACAATCATACCGTCACAATAATACAATAACAATGATACGATCACAATCATACAATCACAATCATACAATCACAGTCATACAATCACAATCATACAATCACAATCATACAATCGCAATCATACAATCACAATCATACAATCACAATTATGCAATCACAATCATACAATCGCATTCATACAATCACAATCATACAATCACAATCATACAATCACAATCATACAATCACAATCATACAATCACAATCATACAATCACAATTATGCAATCACAATCATACAGTCGCATTCATACAATCGCAATCATACAATCACAATCATACAATCACAATCATACAATCACAATCATAAAATCACAAAAATACAATCATAAACATACAATCACAATCGTAAAATCACAATCATACAATCACAATCATACAATCATAATCATACAATCACAATCATACGATCGCAATCATACAATCACAATCATACCATCACAATCATACCATGACAATCATACAATCACAATCATACAATCATAATCATACAATTACAATCATACATCACAATCATACAATCACAATCATACAATCGCAATCATACAATCACAATCATACAATCGCAATCATACAATTACAATCTCCCAAATACAATCTCCCAAATACAATCTCCCAAATACAATCTCCCAAATACAATCATACAATCACAATCATACAATCACAATCATACAATCACAATCATACAATCACAATCATACTATCACAATCATACAATCACAATCATACAATCACAATCATACAATCAGAATCATACAATCACAATCATACAATCACAATCATACAATCACAATCATACATTCAAAATCATGCAATCACAATCATACAATTACAGTCATACATCGCAATCATACAATTACAATCATACATCACAATCATACAATCACAATCATACAATCGCAATCATACAATCACAGTCATACAATCGCAATCATACAATTACAATCTCCCAAATACAATCTCCCAAATACAATCTCCCAAATACAATCATACAATCACAATCATGCATTCAAAATCATGCAATCACAATCATACAATCGCAATCATACAATCACAATCATACAATCACAATCATACAATCACAATCATAAAATCACAAAAATACAATCATAAACATACAATCACAATCGTAAAATCACAATCATACAATCACAATCATACAATCATAATCATACTATCACAGTCATACATCGCAATCATACAATTACAATCATACATCACAATCATACAATCACAATCATACAATCGCAATCATACAATCACAATCATACAATCGCAATCATACAATTACAATCTCCCAAATACAATCTCCCAAATACAATCTCCCAAATACAATCATACAATCACAATCATACAGTCACAATCATACAATCATAATCATACAATTACAATCATACATCACAATCATACAATCACAATCATACAATCGCAATCATACAATCACAATCATACAATCGCAATCATACAATTACAATCTCCCAAATACAATCTCCCAAATACAATCATACAATCACAATCATACAATCACAATCATACAATCACAATCATACTATCACAATCATACAATCACAATCATACAATCATAATCATACAATCACAATCATACAATCACAATCATACAATCACAATCATACAATCACAATCATACAATCACAATCATGCACTCAAAATCATGCAATCACAATCATACAATCACAATCATGCAATCACAATCATACAATCATAATCATACAATCACAATCGTACAATCACAATCGTACAATCACAATCGTACAATCACAATCGCACAACCACAATCAGACAATCACAATCGTACAATCACAATCGTACAATCACAATCGCACAAATACAATCTCCCAAATACAATCATACAATCACAATCATACAATCACAATCATACAATCACAATCATGCAATCACAATCATACAATCATAATCATACAATCACAATCGTACAATCACAATCGTACAATCACAATCGTACAATCACAATCGCACAACCACAATCAGACAATCACAATCGTACAATCACAATCGTACAATCACAATCGCACAAATACAATCTCCCAAATACAATCATACAATCACAATCATACAATCGCAATCATACAATCACAATCATACAATCGCAATCATACAATTACAATCTCCCAAATACAATCTCCCAAATACAATCATACAATCACAATCATACAATCACAATCATACAATCACAATCATACAATCACAATCATACAATCACAATCATACAATCACAATCATACAATCGCAAGCATACAATCACAATCATACAATCTCAATCATACAATCACAATCATACAACCACAATCAGACAATCACAATCATACAATCACAATCATACAATCACAATTATGCAATTACAATCATACAATCGCATTCATACAATCGCAATCATACAATCACAATCATACAATCACAATCATACAATCACAATCATAAAATCACAAAAATACAATCATAATCATACAATCACAATCATACAATCGCAATCATACAATCACAATCATACAATCATAATCATACAATCACAATCATACGATCGCAATCATACAATCACAATCATACCATCACAATCATACAATCACAATCATACAATCATAATCATACAATTAAGATCATACATCACAATCATACAATCACAATCATACAATCGCAATCATACAATCACAATCATACAATAGCAATCATACAATTACAATCTCCCAAATACAATGCTACACGGTATTTCGCGGCTAGCTCGGTAACGGCCCGCGACCCCGCTTCGCTCGCGAATTCTCGATCGGCCCCTCTTGACCGTGCCCGCGACGATGACCGCCGCGGCGCCTCCGCGGATTCGCGAGCGCGTAGCACTTCGGCGCCCGATCCGAACCCGTTCGATATCGCTTTATTTTATTTGAAAATTGGGCGCCAGACGCTTCTCAGCGTCGCGATAAAGAACTTAGACGCGAAACGAGACTCTATAGCGGAAAGATGGGAAAATCGTGTATGTCGATCTCGGAAAAGCGCGGAAGATTCGAATCGGCGGCGGAACGGCTCGGTAGCTCAGTATCCGAACGCGATAGTAGAGTGGCGGGATTCTTTAAGGGTAAAGGAGCTAGACGCGGAGGCGGACGAGAGTACGTGATTCGGGATAATTCGCGAGAAACCTCAAGTTAGCGGTATTTGTTAACAGCGGTGTTTTATTTAATATCTAAGTAACCTAGGCGTACAGTGTGATCCAGTATCGGAATTTGATTTAACCGTAACGTTCTCGGCGGAAGGCCGAGATACGATCTCCGCGAGATTTTAACCACGGAAGCGAAATATGCAAGTTCCTAAGCGGAATACAATCTTTGATATTTCCTCGATTCCCGGAACGGTACGCGACGCAACTAATTTAACGGAAACGCAACGCAAATACTTAACCAAACGCGACGCAATTATTCTAACGGAACGCAACGCGGCGAAACGCGACGAGACGCGACGGGACGCGACGAGACGCGACGTAACGCAATTATACTAAACGCAACGGAATCTAACGCACTTAGTTTTATACGAGACGCGATTTAATTCTACACGCGGAACGATTCTGTATCGGCGACCGTCTAGAGAGAGAAAGCGAGAAGTTACGCGACAAACACGAAATGTCCGGTACGACAAACATGCACTTTACGTTCTACTCCCGTACCAAGAGTTCGCGAAATCGAGACGTGGGAGGGTACAATATTGTCAAAGGCCTACTCGAGACGATACTTTAATTGTAGCTTACGCTGTACCATTCCCCGATACAGGTTCGGTGATCCGGCCGAGTGGCGATTCGAGAGATCGAGAAGCGATCTCTCGACGACACGAAAAAGTCCGGACGTCGGGATCCGCGACCGTCCCGGACAGGGGCCCCCGGGTTTCTTTACCCTTCTAACTTAAGCTAATTTCCCTACGATACAAAGCCACTCCGGTCACACTTTGCAGAACCTGCCCGTGAATGGCAAGCCAGGTGATCTACAACCCACGATATGACGATCTCGATTTCGCGCTCTTTACAACGATATGGCGGTAATTGAGGGGGCTTACCAAGGTGTCCAGGCACAGGTCGCAGCGGAATCGGGATTCGATACTTTTCCTCACGGAACGATAATACTGATTTTTCTTTGAAACAAACTGAGGCAAATGCCGAATACAGAATAAGAATCCGCGAGCCCTTGCGCCGGTATTAGGACACCTCGTAGCCTACCCCCACCCTCTGCCGGAGTTTCCGAATTCTATCGAAGTCTTCTTCGGCAGGGCTTCTTCCGTCTCCGCAGCCTCTCTTCTTCTGTCGTAGGGCCGGAGCGGGGAAGCGGCAGGGAATCGGCACTTTCCTTCGGCGTACGTCGGTAGCTCGCTGGGTTCTCTCCTCTTACTCCGCTGCCTCTCTTCGTCTATCGGAGGGTCCGAGCGGGGTAGCGGCAGAGCAGCGGCGTTTTCCCTCGACGTACGTCGCTCCTTCGTTGACCGTGACGTCATTCTCCGGCGGTACATATGAAATAGTATAGCGACAGAATTTGTTCTTACGATAGTATACGCGCTTCGTTCTCTCTCTAGACGGTATTTGACTGCGACCTATGACCCGTCCGGTCTCCCGGGGAGGCTCCTTGTGACGGGTATAAAATACCACGTCACAACTCCCCCCCCCTTACGGAAGACCGGAACGGTCGAACGAAAATCAAAGCAATGCATCTGTGTGCGGTCATACTGATCGAAATACCCGCGCACCTGTGCGGGACAACTTGGCAACCCCTCGCGGGAGAGAACGAAAGTGCGGTAGTGAACTTCTTGCATTGGACAATTACAACAACCAAATAAAAGGAAAAGAGAAGAAAATTGAAAGAAACGTACCCGAATTACCATATGGTCCGAATTATTACGATACATTAATACATTACTTACCGTGTTTGTCTGCTTCTCCTCCCTCGCTTTCTCTGCTCCTATACCTATCGCTCGCGATTTCACCCGGTATTATCTAGCCTAATGTCCGCGGAAGGTTTCGCTGCGTACGGATCGCCTATTTCCTATCGATATACATAGCGAGAAAAATAGAGGGGGGAACACGAGAGGGGTAAGGTGTCAGCAGTACCGTTGTACCGAATAATGTCGCTGTAGACTCCAGGTATAGAAAAATAAAAACTATTTTATTGTTAACGGTATTGTCCGCCACGGAATTTTTCGGCGGTTCTCCCGCCGCGGAATTGTTTTGCGCCGATATATCTCGTTATTTCCCGCGCCGGAATGCGGCGCCTGGCGGTTGGCCGAATTGTTCGCGCCGGTAGTCGGGATAAATGATCTCCGGCGAGGGTTCGCGCCGCGTGGGTTTTGGGGCCTCGTTCGGCATCTCGCCCCGTAATTTTTGGGCTGGCGGCCTCCGCGGCATCTCGCGTCGGGACATGGTGGCCGACGCCTCCTTAGTTCTTTCTTCTTGGTTCCATTCTTCTGAACACCTGGGGCACGTTCGCAGCGATACCCCCTTACGGCCGCACCGGTAACAGTACGGTATCTGTTGCGGCTTCGGGCACCTGGAGTACCGGTGCCCGGTCTTTCCGCAGTTCCAGCACTCCGCTGTTTCTAGTTTGAGCGGAAACAGCGATGAGCCGCTCGCGGTAGTGCTGGGACGCTCTGGTGGTACCTGTGTGCTGCGGGCGGGTACTCGGGGTGTTATAATTTTATCCACCTCCCCCGTTTGTACTGCCCGGTCGACCGTAGGGGGTCCTGACGGCGTCTGCGTGGCTCGGGTCGTCGGTTCCATAATGGGGCTTGTCTGGGTCGCCTGACTCCGAAATGTTCGCCCCGGAAAAACTGGGCCGCCACCTCCGACCTGCACCCCTATCGATATTGTGCTTGGCGGGAGAGTTTGCGTTCCCGCCTCGGCATGTGGCGGAATTTCCCGCACCGTTGCTCCGCGGGTAGTGTAAAAAAACTCCCGGGCGTCTTCGGCGGCTTGACGAAGGGCCGCCCATGCTGCGGGGTTCTCCCGGATGAATCTTTGATACACCCGCATGTGCGGTCGGAGGTGGTCCCAGGGGTTCGTCGCAGAATCCCTCTTCATTTTCTTTTTCGGTATCTATCTCTTCGGTATCCTTTCTTCTTGGCTTTCGCCTCGGTATTTAAGGGTGGACGGTACGGTACTGCTGAAACGGGAATAAGTTACATTTTATATTTCTTTAAATCTTGTGCGTGTGCTTTAACTGGTTGGCGATCCGTCGCCCCCTGAATTTCATAAACTATTGGTGAAATCTTACGAACGATACGGTACGGGCCTAGGAACTTCGGCATTAATTTCGCGGCGATATTTTTTTCGGCTGACGATAACGCGTGATTCCGACGCAATACTAGATCACCTACGCGGTATTGTTCGTCTCTACGTCTTAAATTGTAACGCGACGCCTGGTTAACTACCGCTTTATCGAGGTTTTTCACGACCCAGTCTTGAATTAACTTTAATTGTTTTAATCGTTTTTCCCACGCATCGCTGGTTGACGGTACTATATCCTCGGTTTTCGAGGACGATTCGCGGTAACAATTAACTGGTCTAGGTTCTCTACCAAAGTTGAGAAAAGCGGGAGAGAATTTAGTAGCGCTATGATGCGCGGTATTATACGCGAAACGGAAATCGGTAAGGTGTCGGTCCCATTCCCGATGGTCCTTCCCTATGTACGATACGATCATAGTTTTCAATACTCGATTCACCCTTTCCACGGGATTGGCTTGTGGATGATATGGTGGGGTAGTCGATTGAAGAATGCCAAATTGCTCCGCGAGATCGGAAATTTCTCGATTTTTAAATTCGGTTCCGTTGTCGGTAACTAATACGCGCGGTGCGCCCCAACGGCATAATATCAGGTCTTTTAACGCTTCTTTTACTTTTTTCCCGGTTGCACTCCGTAAGGGGCAGCATTCAACCCATTTCGTGAACAAGTCCTGGACTACCAGTACATACATGAAGCCGGAAAGACTTCGCGGAAACGGACCCATAATATCCGCGGCGATAATGTCCCACGGTTTCTCCGTGACTCGATATCCCATCAACCCGGCCGGAGCTAGCTGTTCGACCTTGGCGCGTTGGCAAACGGTACAGCGTCGCACATACTCCGCGATATCTTTGTACATCCCTGGCCAATAATATCGGATGGCTACGCGGTCATAGGTTTTATCCACCCCTAAATGTCCGGCCTGAGGCTGATCATGTGCCTCGCGATAAATTTCGGGTCTTCGATCTTGCGGTATTACTAGTTTCCACTCGTCAAGATCTACGGTAACATCGGAAATATCGGTATTGGGTCTCTTCACGTATAACTGGCTGTCCAGAATTTTCCACTCCGGAAAGCGGGACGGAAAGTTCTTTACGTCGGTAAATTTTCTTGAATACCAATCCGGGGTATCGATAATTGCGGTAAGAGCTTCGGCTTCTTCAACCGACTCCTCATACATTCGAGATAAAGCGTCGGGGACGCGATGCAACGCGCCTTGCCGGTAAATCACTTGAAAATCATATTCGAGAAGAGACAAGGCCCAGCGAGCTAGTCGACCGTTGGGATTTTTCATTGACCTTAGCCACCGGAGGCTATTATGGTCAGTAATGACCGTGAAACGATAACCTTCTAAATAATGGCGAAATTTTTCTATCGACCAGACTATGGCTAAACACTCCAATTCGGTAGTGGAATATTTTCTTTCGGTAAGCGATAATGAGCGGCTCGCATATGCTATCACGCGTTCTTCCTCGTCTATTTGTTGAGTAAGAACGGCGCCGACCCCTACAGTGCTTGCATCCGTTGCTAGCACGAATGATTTTGTAAAATCGGGACAAGACAGTATCGGAGCGGTAATTAAATATGTACGGACGGAATCAAACGCTTTCTGCTGTGGCTCCCCCCACTTCCATGTCACCTCTTTACGTAATAGTCGCGTTAAGGGCTCCGTTATTGTTGCGAAATGCGGAATAAATCTACGATACCATGAGCCCATTCCCAGAAATCTTCGTAATTGTTTAATGTTTTTCGGAACGGGATAATTTAACACCGGCGCTACTTTTTCGGAATCTATTCGGAGGCCTTCTTTACCGACAATAAAACCCAGGTAACGGACTTCGGAACGGCAAAATTCGCATTTTTCGGGATTAATTGTCAAGCCCGCGGTAGTAATTTTTCTGAGCACTATTCTTAACCAGTGCAAATGTTCTTCAAAAGTTTCTGTTACGATAATAATGTCGTCTAAATACGCGAACGCGTGGGGTTCCATTTCTGGACCGATCAATTTGTCTAATAAGCGTTGAAAGGTGGCGGGGGCTCCCGTTAGGCCATACGGCATCCGGACGAAATGGAAGAGCCCCTTTCCCGGTACGGTAAAAGCAGTGATTTCCCTACTGCCCTTTTCTAACGGAATCTGAAAATATGCCTGACTCAAATCTAAAGTCGAGAGATAATGCGCGGCACGTAATTTATCTAATATTCCCGTCATATTCGGTAATGGATACGCATCTTTCTTGGAAACTTCATTCACTTTCCGAAAATCTAAGCAAAACCGATATTTACCCGTCGATTTCTTAACCATCACAATGGGACTAGACCATTCGCTATGCGATGGTTCGATAATTCCGTCTTCTAGCATTTTATCTACTTCGGTATAAATGGCTTGTTGTACAACCGGCGAGACGAGGTAATTCCGTTGTTTAATCGGCCTACTATCCCCTACATCGATTCGATGTTCCGTTAATGTGGTGCACGAAGGTCGAAGAGGGGTTGGCGGCAATTCGGTATTTAAAAATTGATCGAGTTCTTTTCGTTGTGCGGGAGTGATTTCGAAAATTCCTAAGCATGACGGATCATAATCGGAATATTGCGCGTTGTTTTGTATATCGAACGAGAATTCGACTTCGGGATCGGAAGAAAAGTACCACGCAGCGCGAGAAAAATCTACTACGATACCAAATAGATTTAGGAAATCTATTCCTACGATACACGGAACGGCAAGATCGTTTAAGAGGTATATTTCGAGAGTGCGAGTTTGATCTTTCAGCGTGATTGTCGCGGTAATACTGGTGTTCGTTTCCTCCACCTGACCCGTAGCGGTCATGATTCGGCACATTCGGGATGTCTGTCTCGGAAGATCAACCGTTGATATAGCGGTATTTCTCAAAAACGTTCGACTCGAACCGGAATCTAGTAGAGCGCGAAGGGAATTTTGCTGAATTTGCAGCTCGATAAAATACAAGAAATTAGAAGCGGTATGCGCGAATGCATTGTAGAAATATTCTGGGGGGTCGGTAGCGGAAACTGGGGCTTGCTGAATGTTTTCGGGTGGAGTCGCGTGGGCCCCTAACGGCGACTCCGTCTCGGGTTTCCCGCACACTTCTCGCACGTCTCAACCGTTTCATCCTTTTTCCCGCATCGATAGCAGTATCGGCGTTGCGGGAGCGGGCAGTTGGCTGCTCGATGCCCCGTCTTCTCGCAGTTCCAACACTTTCCCCCCTCGCTCTTCGCGGTGTTGTCGGGTGGAGGGTTCGCGTTATTACCAGCAGGATTGACGTTTCGCGCGGCGTCTCGCGACGGAACCGCTCTTCCTGTTCCATCGCCTGTTCTTCGGGACATACGGGAACTATTCTGCTCCGCGCGCCTACTTTGGTTCCGGTATGGCATTTCACGATATTCGGGATGATTTGTATACGGATCGGTATACGCGCCGGAAGTCATCGGCGCGGGGTCTTCTTCCCATGCGGCATATACGGGGTGATATCGCGTCGCGGCACGAGAGCTCGGACACGCCAGTGCGGGATACAATGATCGTTCCGGAGGTGGAGGAAGTCTATAGGCCCTCATGGCACTCTGGGTCTGCTCCGCGGACCTCGCCGCGAGAGTCAGACTCGCAAAATCGGTATACTCTCTTCGGGACACGGCTTGTTGTAGTCGCGGGACCATATGTTCATGCGTGCACCTTAATTGGTCTACTAAAGGCCACGGTGGTCGTAAACGATTCAATAATGCGCGCATGCAGGTAATAAAATCGACAACCCTTTCGTGCTCTCCTTGAGTTCTATTCGCGATTTCGCGCCGTAACGCGCTTTGTAATTCATGGTCGATGAATCGCGCCCGATACGCATCTTTAAATTCTTCCCACGTGGTCCAGTTCTCATCCCGAAATCTCGCCCACTCCGCCGCGATACCCCCCAAAACAAACGGAATACATTTTAATAACGCGTCATCAGGAGTGGCGGCATAGGCGCGACATTCTTCGATCCGTGTTAGAAACATTTCGGGGTCCTCCCCTCTCGCTCCGGAAAAGCGGATATTCCATCTGCGTAATAAATCTAGGACAGCGGTATTCAAAACGGTATGATGTCCTACGGTTGCCGGTATCCGTTCCCCGACCCCCGAGGCACCACGCGGAACGTTATCCGGTACAGCGGGATCGGATCTCGGGATCCCTTCGAATCTCGATTGACGTGAAGCCCTTATCCAGGGTGGCTCATATTGGCTAGGGATCGGAATCGCATCATCGAATGAAGTTTCGGTACGTTGGGAATGCTTGTCGATCGGTAAGTCAGCTGGCGGTATGCGAGGGTCGGTATCGGTAATGGTTCCCCTCTTAAATGTTGTTCGAGCCTTGTTCGTAAGACCGGTAATATCCCCTTTGTCGATAAACCTCGGGCCGATAATTGCTCAACTAACTCGTCCAATGTCAAGGATCGCAACCAATCCTTCCCGGGGGGTGTTCGTTGCATTTTTACTAATAATAAATTTTTCGGTACGCGGCAATTCTAACGTAATTACACGGAAATCTAAAAGAAGAACCTCTAAGTTTTTTCCAGCGTTCGAAATCGATGCTATTCAGTTGCTCGTTTCAACGGTAAGGACACGTGGTAAACGGCTGTTTACGACGCGCTCGCTCGTGGCCTTGACGCCCCTTCGACAGTTTCTTTGTCCGCTAACGAAAACAAGCCGGAATATCTGACTCGAAGACTGTATACAATTTCAACCTACGTTCGAAATCTAACCGTTTCGTGAAGACGGTACGGTACGAAAATGCGTGTTTATTACACTTGAACGGTTTACGGCGTTATTGTCCCCGACACTTCTTCTATACGGTAATTATGTTTGCCCTTCGAACTTGGTCGAGAACCGAAGACGGTTAACTCGAGGGTTACGAAAAAAAAATTGTGTTTAGAATTTTCGGAATATTCTAGTAACGGAACTCAGCGAAATGCGTGGCTAACGGTATTTCTTACGGGAATAAACAGCAAAATACTTTTAAAGATATTTTCGATACTTTTACACGATCGTTTGTCGGTAATTAAATTCGATAATTATTCTAGCGTCCTTTACTTTGGAATTTACCCTTTAAAGGCCCCACGTTGGGCGCCAATTTGCTACACGGTATTTCGCGGCTAGCTCGGTAACGGCCCGCGACCCCGCTTCGCTCGCGAATTCTCGATCGGCCCCTCTTGACCGTGCCCGCGACGATGACCGCCGCGGCGCCTCCGCGGATTCGCGAGCGCGTAGCACTTCGGCGCCCGATCCGAACCCGTTCGATATCGCTTTATTTTATTTGAAAATTGGGCGCCAGACGCTTCTCAGCGTCGCGATAAAGAACTTAGACGCGAAACGAGACTCTATAGCGGAAAGATGGGAAAATCGTGTATGTCGATCTCGGAAAAGCGCGGAAGATTCGAATCGGCGGCGGAACGGCTCGGTAGCTCAGTATCCGAACGCGATAGTAGAGTGGCGGGATTCTTTAAGGGTAAAGGAGCTAGACGCGGAGGCGGACGAGAGTACGTGATTCGGGATAATTCGCGAGAAACCTCAAGTTAGCGGTATTTGTTAACAGCGGTGTTTTATTTAATATCTAAGTAACCTAGGCGTACAGTGTGATCCAGTATCGGAATTTGATTTAACCGTAACGTTCTCGGCGGAAGGCCGAGATACGATCTCCGCGAGATTTTAACCACGGAAGCGAAATATGCAAGTTCCTAAGCGGAATACAATCTTTGATATTTCCTCGATTCCCGGAACGGTACGCGACGCAACTAATTTAACGGAAACGCAACGCAAATACTTAACCAAACGCGACGCAATTATTCTAACGGAACGCAACGCGACGAGACGCGACGGGACGCGACGAGACGCGACGTAACGCAATTATACTAAACGCAACGGAATCTAACGCACTTAGTTTTATACGAGACGCGATTTAATTCTACACGCGGAACGATTCTGTATCGGCGACCGTCTAGAGAGAGAAAGCGAGAAGTTACGCGACAAACACGAAATGTCCGGTACGACAAACATGCACTTTACGTTCTACTCCCGTACCAAGAGTTCGCGAAATCGAGACGTGGGAGGGTACAATATTGTCAAAGGCCTACTCGAGACGATACTTTAATTGTAGCTTACGCTGTACCATTCCCCGATACAGGTTCGGTGATCCGGCCGAGTGGCGATTCGAGAGATCGAGAAGCGATCTCTCGACGACACGAAAAAGTCCGGACGTCGGGATCCGCGACCGTCCCGGACAGGGGCCCCCGGGTTTCTTTACCCTTCTAACTTAAGCTAATTTCCCTACGATACAAAGCCACTCCGGTCACACTTTGCAGAACCTGCCCGTGAATGGCAAGCCAGGTGATCTACAACCCACGATATGACGATCTCGATTTCGCGCTCTTTACAACGATATGGCGGTAATTGAGGGGGCTTACCAAGGTGTCCAGGCACAGGTCGCAGCGGAATCGGGATTCGATACTTTTCCTCACGGAACGATAATACTGATTTTTCTTTGAAACAAACTGAGGCAAATGCCGAATACAGAATAAGAATCCGCGAGCCCTTGCGCCGGTATTAGGACACCTCGTAGCCTACCCCCACCCTCTGCCGGAGTTTCCGAATTCTATCGAAGTCTTCTTCGGCAGGGCTTCTTCCGTCTCCGCAGCCTCTCTTCTTCTGTCGTAGGGCCGGAGCGGGGAAGCGGCAGGGAATCGGCACTTTCCTTCGGCGTACGTCGGTAGCTCGCTGGGTTCTCTCCTCTTACTCCGCTGCCTCTCTTCGTCTATCGGAGGGTCCGAGCGGGGTAGCGGCAGAGCAGCGGCGTTTTCCCTCGACGTACGTCGCTCCTTCGTTGACCGTGACGTCATTCTCCGGCGGTACATATGAAATAGTATAGCGACAGAATTTGTTCTTACGATAGTATACGCGCTTCGTTCTCTCTCTAGACGGTATTTGACTGCGACCTATGACCCGTCCGGTCTCCCGGGGAGGCTCCTTGTGACGGGTATAAAATACCACGTCACAACAATCTCCCAAATACAATCTCCCAAATACAATCATACAGTCACAATCATGCAATCACAATCATACAATCATAATCATACAATCACAATCATACAATCACAATCGTACAATCACAATCGTACAATCACAATCGTACAATCGCAATCGCACAAACACAATCAGACAATCACAATCATACAATCACAATCATACAATCACAATCATAGAATCACAATCATACTTTCACAATCATACAATCACAATCATACAATCACAATCATACAATCACAGTCATACAATCACAGTCATACAATCACAATCATATTATCACAATCATACAATCACAATCATACAATCACAATCGTACAATCACAATCGTACAATCACAATCGCACAACCACAATCAGACAATCACAATCATACAATCACAATCATACAATCACAATCATACAATCACAATCATAGAATCACAATCATACTTTCACAATCATACAATCACAATCATACAATCACAATCATACAATCACAATCGTACAATCACAATCATACAATCACAGACATACAGTCACAAGCATTCAATCACAATCATACAATCACAATCATACAATCACAATCACAGAATCACAATCATACAATCACAATCGCACAACCACAATCAGACAATCACAATCATACAATCACAATCATACAATCACAATCATACAATCACAATCATACAATCACAATCATACAATCACAATCATGCAATCACAATCATACAATCATATTCATACAACCACAATCATACAATCACAATCGTACATTCACAATCGTACAATCACAAACGCACAACCACAATCAGACAATCACACTCATACAATCACAATCATACAATCACAATCATACAATCACAATCATAACATCACAATCATACAATCGCAAACATACAATCACAATCATACAATCACAATCATACAATCACAATTATGCAATCACAATCATACAATCGCATTCATACAATCACAATCATACAATCACAATCATACAATCACAATCATACAATCACAATCATACAATCACAATCATACAATCACAATTATGCAATCACAATCATACAATCGCATTCATACAATCGCAATCATACAATCACAATCATACAATCACAATCATAAAATCACAAAAATACAATCATAAACATACAATCACAATCATACAATCGCAATCATACAATCACAATCATACAACCATAATCATACAATCAGAATCATACGATCGCAATCATACAATCACAATCATACCATCACAATCATACCATGACAATCATACAATCACAATCATACAATCATAATCATACAATTACAATCATACATCACAATCATACAATCACAATCATACAATCGCAATCATACAATCACAATCATACAATCACAATTATGCAATCACAATCATACAATCGCATTCATACAATCACAATCATACAATCACAATCATACAATCACAATCATACAATCACAATCATACAATCACAATCATACAATCACAATCATACAATCACAATTATGCAATCACAATCATACAGTCGCATTCATACAATCGCAATCATACAATCACTATCATACAATCACAATCATACAATCACAATCATAAAATCACAAAAATACAATCATAAACATACAATCACAATCGTAAAATCACAATCATACAATCACAATCATACAATCATAATCATACAATCACAATCATACGATCGCAATCATACAATCACAATCATACCATCACAATCATACCATGACAATCATACAATCACAATCATACAATCATAATCATACAATTACAATCATACATCACAATCATACAATCACAATCATACAATCGCAATCATACAATCACAATCATACAATCGCAATCATACAATTACAATCTCCCAAATACAATCTCCCAAATACAATCTCCCAAATACAATCTCCCAAATACAATCATACAATCACAATCATACAATCACAATCATACAATCACAATCATACAATCACAATCATACTATCACAATCATACAATCGCAATCATACAATTACAATCTCCCAAATACAATCTCCCAAATACAATCTCCCAAATACAATCATACAATCACAATCATACAGTCACAATCATACAATCATAATCATACAATTACAATCATACAATCACAATCATACAATCACAATCATGCAATCACAATCATACAATCATAATCATACAATCACAATCGTACAATCACAATCGTACAATCACAATCGTACAATCACAATCGCACAACCACAATCAGACAATCACAATCGTACAATCACAATCGTACAATCACAATCGCACAAATACAATCTCCCAAATACAATCATACAATCACAATCATACAATCACAATCATACAATCACAATCATGCAATCACAATCATACAATCATAATCATACAATCACAATCGTACAATCACAATCGTACAATCACAATCGCACAACCACAATCAGACAATCACAATCGTACAATCACAATCGTACAATCACAATCGCACAAATACAATCTCCCAAATACAATCATACAATCACAATCATACAATCGCAATCATACAATCACAATCATACAATCGCAATCATACAATTACAATCTCCCAAATACAATCTCCCAAATACAATCATACAATCACAATCATACAATCACAATCATACAATCACAATCATACAATCACAATCATACAATCACAATCATACAATCACAATCATACAATCACAATCATACAATCACAATCATACAATCACAATCATACAATCGCAAGCATACAATCACAATCATACAATCTCAATCATCCAATCACAATCATACAATCATAATCATACAATTACAATCATACAATCATATTCATACAACCACAATCATACAATCACAATCGTACATTCACAATCGTACAATCACAAACGCACAACCACAATCAGACAATCACACTCATACAATCACAATCATACAATCACAATCATACAATCACAATCATAACATCACAATCATACAATCGCAAACATACAATCGCAATCATACAATCACAATCATACAATCACAATTATGCAATCACAATCATACAATCGCATTCATACAATCACAATCATACAATCACAATTATGCAATCACAATCATACAATCGCATTCATACAATCACAATCATACAATCACAATCATACAATCACAATCATACAATCACAATCATACAATCACAATCATACAATCACAATCGTACAATCACAATCGCACAACCACAATCAGACAATCACAATCGTACAATCACAATCGTACAATCACAATCGCACAAATACAATCTCCCAAATACAATCATACAATCACAATCATACAATCACAATCATACAATCACAATCATACAATCACAATTATGCAATCACAATCATACAATCGCATTCATACAATCACAATCATACAATCACAATCATACAATCACAATCATACAATCACAATCATTCAATCACAATCATACAATCACAATCATACAATCACAATTATGCAATCACAATCATACAGTCGCATTCATACAATCGCAATCATACAATCACTATCATACAATCACAATCATACAATCACAATCATAAAATCACAAAAATACAATCATAAACATACAATCACAATCGTAAAATCACAATCATACAATCACAATCATACAATCATAATCATACAATCACAATCATACGATCGCAATCATACAATCACAATCATACCATCACAATCATACCATGACAATCATACAATCACAATCATACAATCATAATCATACAATTACAATCATACATCACAATCATACAATCACAATCATACAATCGCAATCATACAATCACAATCATACAATCGCAATCATACAATTACAATCTCCCAAATACAATCTCCCAAATACAATCTCCCAAATACAATCACCCAAATACAATCTCCCAAATACAATCATACAATCACAATCATACAATCACAATCATACAATCACAATCATACAATCACAATCATACTATCACAATCATACAATCGCAATCATACAATTACAATCTCCCAAATACAATCTCCCAAATACAATCATACAATCACAATCATACAGTCACAATCATACAATCATAATCATACAATTACAATCATACAATCACAATCATACAATCACAATCATGCAATCACAATCATACAATCATAATCATACAATCACAATCGTACAATCACAATCGTACAATCACAATCGTACAATCACAATCGCACAACCACAATCAGACAATCACAATCGTACAATCACAATCGTACAATCACAATCGCACAAATACAATCTCCCAAATACAATCATACAATCACAATCATACAATCACAATCATACAATCACAATCATGCAATCACAATCATACAATCATAATCATACAATCACAATCGTACAATCACAATCGTACAATCACAATCGCACAACCACAATCAGACAATCACAATCGTACAATCACAATCGTACAATCACAATCGCACAAATACAATCTCCCAAATACAATCATACAATCACAATCATACAATCGCAATCATACAATCACAATCATACAATCGCAATCATACAATTACAATCTCCCAAATACAATCTCCCAAATACAATCATACAATCACAATCATACAATCACAATCATACAATCACAATCATACAATCACAATCATACAATCACAATCATACAATCACAATCATACAATCACAATCATACAATCACAATCATACAATCACAATCATACAATCACAATCATACAATCGCAAGCATACAATCACAATCATACAATCTCAATCATCCAATCACAATCATACAATCATAATCATACAATTACAATCATACAATCATATTCATACAACCACAATCATACAATCACAATCGTACATTCACAATCGTACAATCACAAACGCACAACCACAATCAGACAATCACACTCATACAATCACAATCATACAATCACAATCATACAATCACAATCATAACATCACAATCATACAATCGCAAACATACAATCGCAATCATACAATCACAATCATACAATCACAATCATACCATGACAATCATACAATCACAATCATACAATCATAATCATACAATTACAATCATACATCACAATCATACAATCACAATCATACAATCGCAATCATACAATCACAATCATACAATCACAATCATACAATCACAATCATACAATCACAATCATACATTCAAAATCATGCAATCACAATCATACAGTCACAGTCATGCAATCACAATCATACAATCATAATCATACAATCACAATCATACAATCACAATCGTACAATCACAATCGTACAATCACAATCGCACAACCACAATCAGACAATCACAATCATACAATCACAATCATACAATCACAATCATACAATCACAATCATACAATCACAATCATACTTTCACAATCATACAATCACAATCATACAATCACAATCGTACAATCACAATCATACAATCACAATCATACGGTCACAATCATACAATCACAATCATACAATCACAATCATACAATCACAATCATACAATCACAATCATACAATCGCAATCATACAATCACAATCATACAATCGCAATCATACAATCACAATCATACAATCTCAATCATACAATCACAATCATACAATCACAATCATACAGTCACAATCATGCAATCACAATCATACAATCACAATCATACAATCTCAATCATACAATCACAATCATACAATCATAATCATACAATTACAAACATACATCACAATCATACAATCACAATCATACAATCGCAATCATACAATCACAATCATACAATCACAATCATACAGTCACAATAATACAATAACAATCATACTATCACAATCATACAATCACAATCATACAATCACAATCATACAATCACAATCATACAATTACAGTCATAAATCGCAATCATACAATTACAATCATACATCACAATCATACAATCACAATCATACAATCGCAATCATACAATCACAATCATACAATCGCAATCACAGAATCACAATCATACAATCACAATCGCACAACCACAATCAGACAATCACAATCATACAATCACAATCATACAATCACAATCATACAATCACAATCATACAATCACAATCATACAATCACAATCATGCAATCACAATCATACAATCATATTCATACAACCACAATCATACAATCACAATCGTACATTCACAATCGTACAATCACAAACGCACAACCACAATCAGACAATCACACTCATACAATCACAATCATACAATCACAATCATACAATCACAATCATAACATCACAATCATACAATCATAATCATACAATCACAATCATACAATCACAATCGTACAATCACAATCGTACAATCACAATCGCACAAACACAATCAGACAATCACAATCATACAATCACAATCATACAATCACAATCATAGAATCACAATCATACTTTCACAATCATACAATCACAATCATACAATCACAATCATACAATCACAGTCATACAATCACAGTCATACAATCACAATCATATTATCACAATCATACAATCACAATCATACAATCACAATCGTACAATCACAATCGTACAATCACAATCGCACAACCACAATCAGACAATCACAATCATACAATCACAATCATACAATCACAATCATACAATCACAATCATACAATCACAATCATAGAATCACAATCATACTTTCACAATCATACAATCACAATCATACAATCACAATCATACAATCACAATCGTACAATCACAATCATACAATCACAGACATACAGTCACAAGCATTCAATCACAATCATACAATCACAATCATACAATCACAATCACAGAATCACAATCATACAATCACAATCGCACAACCACAATCAGACAATCACAATCATACAATCACAATCATACAATCACAATCATACAATCACAATCATACAATCACAATCATACAATCACAATCATGCAATCACAATCATACAATCATATTCATACAACCACAATCATACAATCACAATCGTACATTCACAATCGTACAATCACAAACGCACAACCACAATCAGACAATCACACTCATACAATCACAATCATACAATCACAATCATACAATCACAATCATAACATCACAATCATACAATCGCAAACATACAATCACAATCATACAATCACAATCATACAATCACAATTATGCAATCACAATCATACAATCGCATTCATACAATCACAATCATACAATCACAATCATACAATCACAATCATACAATCACAATCATACAATCACAATCATACAATCACAATCATACAATCACAATTATGCAATCACAATCATACAATCGCATTCATACAATCGCAATCATACAATCACAATCATACAATCACAATCATAAAATCACAAAAATACAATCATAAACATACAATCACAATCATACAATCGCAATCATACAATCACAATCATACAACCATAATCATACAATCAGAATCATACGATCGCAATCATACAATCACAATCATACCATCACAATCATACCATGACAATCATACAATCACAATCATACAATCATAATCATACAATTACAATCATACATCACAATCATACAATCACAATCATACAATCGCAATCATACAATCACAATCATACAATCACAATTATGCAATCACAATCATACAATCGCATTCATACAATCACAATCATACAATCACAATCATACAATCACAATCATACAATCACAATCATACAATCACAATCATACAATCACAATCATACAATCACAATTATGCAATCACAATCATACAGTCGCATTCATACAATCGCAATCATACAATCACTATCATACAATCACAATCATACAATCACAATCATAAAATCACAAAAATACAATCATAAACATACAATCACAATCGTAAAATCACAATCATACAATCACAATCATACAATCATAATCATACAATCACAATCATACGATCGCAATCATACAATCACAATCATACCATCACAATCATACCATGACAATCATACAATCACAATCATACAATCATAATCATACAATTACAATCATACATCACAATCATACAATCACAATCATACAATCGCAATCATACAATCACAATCATACAATCGCAATCATACAATTACAATCTCCCAAATACAATCTCCCAAATACAATCTCCCAAATACAATCTCCCAAATACAATCATACAATCACAATCATACAATCACAATCATACAATCACAATCATACAATTACAATCATACAATCACAATCATACAATCACAATCATGCAATCACAATCATACAATCATAATCATACAATCACAATCGTACAATCACAATCGTACAATCACAATCGTACAATCACAATCGCACAACCACAATCAGACAATCACAATCGTACAATCACAATCGTACAATCACAATCGCACAAATACAATCTCCCAAATACAATCATACAATCACAATCATACAATCACAATCATACAATCACAATCATGCAATCACAATCATACAATCATAATCATACAATCACAATCGTACAATCACAATCGTACAATCACAATCGCACAACCACAATCAGACAATCACAATCGTACAATCACAATCGTACAATCACAATCGCACAAATACAATCTCCCAAATACAATCATACAATCACAATCATACAATCGCAATCATACAATCACAATCATACAATCGCAATCATACAATTACAATCTCCCAAATACAATCTCCCAAATACAATCATACAATCACAATCATACAATCACAATCATACAATCACAATCATACAATCACAATCATACAATCACAATCATACAATCACAATCATACAATCACAATCATACAATCACAATCATACAATCGCAAGCATACAATCACAATCATACAATCTCAATCATCCAATCACAATCATACAATCATAATCATACAATTACAATCATACAATCATATTCATACAACCACAATCATACAATCACAATCGTACATTCACAATCGTACAATCACAAACGCACAACCACAATCAGACAATCACACTCATACAATCACAATCATACAATCACAATCATACAATCACAATCATAACATCACAATCATACAATCGCAAACATACAATCGCAATCATACAATCACAATCATACAATCACAATTATGCAATCACAATCATACAATCGCATTCATACAATCACAATCATACAATCACAATTATGCAATCACAATCATACAATCGCATTCATACAATCACAATCATACAATCACAATCATACAATCACAATCATACAATCACAATCATACAATCACAATCATACAATCACAATCGTACAATCACAATCGCACAACCACAATCAGACAATCACAATCGTACAATCACAATCGTACAATCACAATCGCACAAATACAATCTCCCAAATACAATCATACAATCACAATCATACAATCACAATCATACAATCACAATCATACAATCACAATTATGCAATCACAATCATACAATCGCATTCATACAATCACAATCATACAATCACAATCATACAATCACAATCATACAATCACAATCATACAATCACAATCATACAATCACAATTATGCAATCACAATCATACAGTCGCATTCATACAATCGCAATCATACAATCACAATCATACAATCACAATCATAAAATCACAAAAATACAATCATAAACATACAATCACAATCGTAAAATCACAATCATACAATCACAATCATACAATCATAATCATACTATCACAATCATACGATCGCAATCATACAATCACAATCATACCATCACAATCATACCATGACAATCGTACAATCACAATCGCACAACCACAATCAGACAATCACAATCATACAATCACAATCATACAATCACAATCATACAATCACAATCATAGAATCACAATCATACTTTCACAATCATACAATCACAATCATACAATCACAATCGTACAATCACAATCATACAATCACAATCATACGGTCACAATCATACAATCACAATCATACAATCACAATCATACAATCACAATCATACAATCACAATCATACAATCGCAATCATACAATCACAATCATACAATCGCAATCATACAATCACAATCATACAATCTCAATCATACAATCACAATCATACAATCACAATCATACAGTCACAATCATGCAATCACAATCATACAATCACAATCATACAATCTCAATCATACAATCACAATCATACAATCATAATCATACAATTACAAACATACATCACAATCATACAATCACAATCATACAATCGCAATCATACAATCACAATCATACAATCACAATCATACAGTCACAATAATACAATAACAATCATACTATCACAATCATACAATCACAATCATACAATCACAATCATACAATCACAATCATACAATTACAGTCATACATCGCAATCATACAATTACAATCATACATCACAATCATACAATCACAATCATACAATCGCAATCATACAATCACAATCATACAATCGCAATCATACAATTACAATCTCCCAAATACAATCTCCCAAATACAATCTCCCAAATACAATCATACAATCACAATCATACAGTCACAATCATACAATCATAATCATACAATTACAATCATACATCACAATCATACAATCACAATCATACAATCGCAATCATACAATCACAATCATACAATCGCAATCATACAATTACAATCTCCCAAATACAATCTCCCAAATACAATCATACAATCACAATCATACAATCACAATCATACAATCACAATCATACTATCACAATCATACAATCACAATCATACAATCACAATCATACAATCACAATCATACAATCACAATCATACAATCACAATCATACAATCACAATCATACAATCACAATCATGCATTCAAAATCATGCAATCACAATCATACAATCACAATCATGCAATCACAATCATACAATCATAATCATACAATCACAATCGTACAATCACAATCGTACAATCACAATCGTACAATCACAATCGCACAACCACAATCAGACAATCACAATCGTACAATCACAATCGTACAATCACAATCGTACAATCACAATCGCACAAATACAATCTCCCAAATACAATCATACAATCACAATCATACAATCACAATCATACAATCACAATCATGCAATCACAATCATACAATCATAATCGTACAATCACAATCGTACAATCACAATCGTACAATCACAATCGTACAATCACAATCGCACAACCACAATCAGACAATCACAATCGTACAATCACAATCGTACAATCACAATCGCACAAATACAATCTCCCAAATACAATCATACAATCACAATCATACAATCGCAATCATACAATTACAATCTCCCAAATACAATCTCCCAAATACAATCATACAATCACAATCATACAATCACAATCATACAATCACAATCATACAATCACAATCATACAATCACAATCATACAATCACAATCATACAATCGCAAGCATACAATCACAATCATACAATCTCAATCATACAATCACAATCATACAACCACAATCAGACAATCACAATCATACAATCACAATCATACAATCACAATTATGCAATCACAATCATACAATCGCATTCATACAATCGCAATCATACAATCACAATCATACAATCACAATCATACAATCACAATCATACAATCACAATCATACAATCACAATCATAAAATCACAAAAATACAATCATAATCATACAATCACAATCATACAATCGCAATCATACAATCACAATCATACAATCATAATCATACGATCACAATCATACGATCGCAATCATACAATCACAATCATACCATCACAATCATACAATCACAATCATACAATCATAATCATACAATTAAGATCATACATCACAATCATACAATCACAATCATACAATCGCAATCATACAATAGCAATCATACAATTACAATCTCCCAAATACAATCTCCCAAATACAATCTCCCAAATACAATCATACAGTCACAATCATGCAATCACAATCATACAATCATAATCATACAATCACAATCATACAATCACAATCGTACAATCACAATCGTACAATCACAATCGCACAAACACAATCAGACAATCACAATCATACAATCACAATCATACAATCACAATCATAGAATCACAATCATACTTTCACAATCATACAATCACAATCATACAATCACAATCATACAATCACAGTCATACAATCACAGTCATACAATCACAATCATACTATCACAATCATACAATCACAATCATACAATCACAATCGTACAATCACAATCGTACAATCACAATCGCACAACCACAATCAGACAATCACAATCATACAATCACAATCATACAATCACAATCATACAATCACAATCATTGAATCACAATCATACTTTCACAATCATACAATCACAATCATACAATCACAATCATACAATCACAATCGTACAATCACAATCATACAATCACAGACATACAGTCACAAGCATTCAATCACAATCATACAATCACAATCATACAATCACAATCACAGAATCACAATCATACAATCACAATCGCACAACCACAATCAGACAATCACAATCATACAATCACAATCATACAATCACAATCATACAATCACAATCATACAATCACAATCATACAATCACAATCATACAATCACAATCATACAATCACAATCATGCAATCACAATCATACAATCATATTCATACAACCACAATCATACAATCACAATCGTACATTCACAATCGTACAATCACAAACGCACAACCACAATCAGACAATCACACTCATACAATCACAATCATACAATCACAATCATACAATCACAATCATAACATCACAATCATACAATCGCAAACATACAATCACAATCATACAATCACAATCATACAATCACAATTATGCAATCACAATCATACAATCGCATTCATACAATCACAATCATACAATCAGAATCATACAATCACAATCATACAATCACAATCATACAATCACAATCATACAATCACACTTATGCAATCACAATCATACAATCGCATTCATACAATCGCAATCATACAATCACAATCATACAATCACAATCATAAAATCACAAAAATACAATCATAAACATACAATCACAATCATACAATCGCAATCATACAATCACAATCATACAACCATAATCATACAATCAGAATCATACGATCGCAATCATACAATCACAATCATACCATCACAATCATACCATGACAATCATACAATCACAATCATACAATCATAATCATACAATTACAATCATACATCACAATCATACAATCACAATCATACAATCGCAATCATACAATCACAATCATACAATCACAATTATGCAATCACAATCATACAATCGCATTCATACAATCACAATCATACAATCACAATCATACAATCACAATCATACAATCACAATCATACAATCACAATTATGCAATCACAATCATACAATCGCATTCATACAATCACAATCATACAATCAGAATCATACAATCACAATCATACATCACAATCATACAATCACAATCATACAATCGCAATCATACAATCACAGTCATACAATCGCAATCATACAATTACAATCTCCCAAATACAATCTCCCAAATACAATCTCCCAAATACAATCATACAATCACAATCATACAGTCACAATCATACAATCATAATCATACAATTACAATCATACATCGCAATCATACAATCACAATCATACAATCGCAATCATACAATCACAATCATACAATCGCAATCATACAATTACAATCTCCCAAATACAATCTCCCAAATACAATCTCCCAAATACAATCATACAATCACAATCATACAATCACAATCATACAATCACAATCACTCAATCACAATCATACTATCACAATCATACAATCACAATCATACAATCACAATCATACAATCACAATCATACAATCACAATCATACAATCCCAATCATACATTCAAAATCATGCAATCACAATCATACAGTCACAGTCATGCAATCACAATCATACAATCATAATCATACAATCACAATCATAAAATCACAATCGTACAATCACAATCGTACAATCACAATCGCACAACCACAATCAGAAAATCACAATCATACAATCACAATCATACAATCACAATCATACAATCACAATCATACAATCGCAATCATACAATCGCAATCATACAATCACAATCATACAATCGCAATCATACAATCACAATCATACAATCTCAATCATACAATCACAATCATACAATCACAATCATACAGTCACAATCATGCAATCACAATCATACAATCACAATCATACAATCTCAATCATACAATCACAATCATACAATCATAATCATACAATTACAACCATACATCACAATCATACAATCACAATCATACAATCGCAATCATACAATCACAATCATACAATAACAATCATACAGTCACAATAATACAATAACAATCATACTATCACAATCATACAATCACAATCATACAATCACAATCATACAATCACAATCATACAATTACAGTCATACATCGCAATCATACAATTACAATCATACATCACAATCATACAATCACAATCATACAATCGCAATCATACAATCACAATCATACAATCACCAATCATACAATTACAATCTCCCAAATACAATCTCCCAAATACAATCTCCCAAATACAATCATACAATCACAATCATACAATCGCAATCATACAATTACAATCTCCCAAATACAATCTCCCAAATACAATCATACAATCACAATCATACAATCACAATCATACAATCACAATCATACAATCACAATCATACTATCACAATCATACAATCACAATCATACAATCACAATCATACAATCACAATCATACAATCACAATCATACAATCACAATCATACAATCACAATCATAACATCACAATCATACAATCATAATCATACAATCACAATCATACAATCGCAATCATACAATTACAATCTCCCAAATACAATCTCCCAAATACAATCATACAATCACAATCATACAATCACAATCATACAATCACAATCATACAATCACAATCATACAATCACAATCATACAATCACAATCATACAATCACAATCATACAATCACAATCATACAATCGCAAGCATACAATCACAATCATACAATCTCAATCATCCAATCACAATCATACAATCATAATCATACAATTACAATCATACAATCATATTCATACAACCACAATCATACAATCACAATCGTACATTCACAATCGTACAATCACAAACGCACAACCACAATCAGACAATCACACTCATACAATCACAATCATACAATCACAATCATACAATCACAATCATAACATCACAATCATACAATCGCAAACATACAATCGCAATCATACAATCACAATCATACAATCACAATTATGCAATCACAATCATACAATCGCATTCATACAATCACAATCATACAATCACAATTATGCAATCACAATCATACAATCGCATTCATACAATCACAATCATACAATCACAATCATACAATCACAATCATACAATCACAATCATACAATCACAATCATACAATCACAATCGTACAATCACAATCGCACAACCACAATCAGACAATCACAATCGTACAATCACAATCGTACAATCACAATCGCACAAATACAATCTCCCAAATACAATCATACAATCACAATCATACAATCACAATCATACAATCACAATCATACAATCACAATTATGCAATCACAATCATACAATCGCATTCATACAATCACAATCATACAATCACAATCATACAATCACAATCATACAATCACAATCATACAATCACAATCATACAATCACAATTATGCAATCACAATCATACAGTCGCATTCATACAATCGCAATCATACAATCACAATCATACAATCACAATCATAAAATCACAAAAATACAATCATAAACATACAATCACAATCGTAAAATCACAATCATACAATCACAATCATACAATCATAATCATACTATCACAATCATACGATCGCAATCATACAATCACAATCATACCATCACAATCATACCATGACAATCATACAATCACAATCATACAATCATAATCATACAATTACAATCATACATCACAATCATACAATCACAATCATACAATCGCAATCATACAATCACAATCATACAATCACAATCATACAATCACAATCATACAATCACAATCATACATTCAAAATCATGCAATCACAATCATACAGTCACAGTCATGCAATCACAATCATACAATCATAATCATACAATCACAATCATACAATCACAATCGTACAATCACAATCGTACAATCACAATCGCACAACCACAATCAGACAATCACAATCATACAATCACAATCATACAATCACAATCATAGAATCACAATCATACTTTCACAATCATACAATCACAATCATACAATCACAATCGTACAATCACAATCATACAATCACAATCATACGGTCACAATCATACAATCACAATCATACAATCACAATCATACAATCACAATCATACAATCACAATCATACAATCGCAATCATACAATCACAATCATACAATCGCAATCATACAATCACAATCATACAATCACTATCATACAATCACAATCATACAATCACAATCATAAAATCTCAAAAATACAATCATAAACATACAATCACAATCGTAAAATCACAATCATACAATCACAATCATACAATCATAATCATACAATCACAATCATACAATCGCAATCATACAATCACAATCATACAATCGCAATCATACAATCACAATCATACAATCTCAATCATACAATCACAATCATACAATCACAATCATACAGTCACAATCATGCAATCACAATCATACAATCACAATCATACAATCTCAATCATACAATCACAATCATACAATCATAATCATACAATTACAAACATACATCACAATCATACAATCACAATCATACAATCGCAATCATACAATCACAATCATACAATTACAAACATACATCACAATCATACAATCACAATCATACAATCGCAATCATACAATCACAATCATACAATCACAATCATACAGTCACAATAATACAATAACAATCATACTATCACAATCATACAATCACAATCATACAATCACAATCATACAATCACAATCATACAATTACAGTCATAAATCGCAATCATACAATTACAATCATACATCACAATCATACAATCACAATCATACAATCGCAATCATACAATCACAATCATACAATCGCAATCACAGAATCACAATCATACAATCACAATCGCACAACCACAATCAGACAATCACAATCATACAATCACAATCATACAATCACAATCATACAATCACAATCATACAATCACAATCATACAATCACAATCATACAATCACAATCATGCAATCACAATCATACAATCATATTCATACAACCACAATCATACAATCACAATCGTACATTCACAATCGTACAATCACAAACGCACAACCACAATCAGACAATCACACTCATACAATCACAATCATACAATCACAATCATACAATCACAATCATAACATCACAATCATACAATCATAATCATACAATCACAATCATACAATCACAATCGTACAATCACAATCGTACAATCACAATCGCACAAACACAATCAGACAATCACAATCATACAATCACAATCATACAATCACAATCATAGAATCACAATCATACTTTCACAATCATACAATCACAATCATACAATCACAATCATACAATCACAGTCATACAATCACAGTCATACAATCACAATCATATTATCACAATCATACAATCACAATCATACAATCACAATCGTACAATCACAATCGTACAATCACAATCGCACAACCACAATCAGACAATCACAATCATACAATCACAATCATACAATCACAATCATACAATCACAATCATACAATCACAATCATAGAATCACAATCATACTTTCACAATCATACAATCACAATCATACAATCACAATCATACAATCACAATCGTACAATCACAATCATACAATCACAGACATACAGTCACAAGCATTCAATCACAATCATACAATCACAATCATACAATCACAATCACAGAATCACAATCATACAATCACAATCGCACAACCACAATCAGACAATCACAATCATACAATCACAATCATACAATCACAATCATACAATCACAATCATACAATCACAATCATACAATCACAATCATGCAATCACAATCATACAATCATATTCATACAACCACAATCATACAATCACAATCGTACATTCACAATCGTACAATCACAAACGCACAACCACAATCAGACAATCACACTCATACAATCACAATCATACAATCACAATCATACAATCACAATCATAACATCACAATCATACAATCGCAAACATACAATCACAATCATACAATCACAATCATACAATCACAATTATGCAATCACAATCATACAATCGCATTCATACAATCACAATCATACAATCACAATCATACAATCACAATCATACAATCACAATCATACAATCACAATCATACAATCACAATCATACAATCACAATTATGCAATCACAATCATACAATCGCATTCATACAATCGCAATCATACAATCACAATCATACAATCACAATCATAAAATCACAAAAATACAATCATAAACATACAATCACAATCATACAATCGCAATCATACAATCACAATCATACAACCATAATCATACAATCAGAATCATACGATCGCAATCATACAATCACAATCATACCATCACAATCATACCATGACAATCATACAATCACAATCATACAATCATAATCATACAATTACAATCATACATCACAATCATACAATCACAATCATACAATCGCAATCATACAATCACAATCATACAATCACAATTATGCAATCACAATCATACAATCGCATTCATACAATCACAATCATACAATCACAATCATACAATCACAATCATACAATCACAATCATACAATCACAATCATACAATCACAATCATACAATCACAATTATGCAATCACAATCATACAGTCGCATTCATACAATCGCAATCATACAATCACTATCATACAATCACAATCATACAATCACAATCATAAAATCACAAAAATACAATCATAAACATACAATCACAATCGTAAAATCACAATCATACAATCACAATCATACAATCATAATCATACAATCACAATCATACGATCGCAATCATACAATCACAATCATACCATCACAATCATACCATGACAATCATACAATCACAATCATAGAATCATAATCATACAATTACAATCATACATCACAATCATACAATCACAATCATACAATCGCAATCATACAATCACAATCATACAATCGCAATCATACAATTACAATCTCCCAAATACAATCTCCCAAATACAATCTCCGAAATACAATCTCCCAAATACAATCATACAATCACAATCATACAATCACAATCATACAATCACAATCATACAATTACAATCATACAATCACAATCATACAATCACAATCATGCAATCACAATCATACAATCATAATCATACAATCACAATCGTACAATCACAATCGTACAATCACAATCGTACAATCACAATCGCACAACCACAATCAGACAATCACAATCGTACAATCACAATCGTACAATCACAATCGCACAAATACAATCTCCCAAATACAATCATACAATCACAATCATACAATCACAATCATACAATCACAATCATGCAATCACAATCATACAATCATAATCATACAATCACAATCGTACAATCACAATCGTACAATCACAATCGCACAACCACAATCAGACAATCACAATCGTACAATCACAATCGTACAATCACAATCGCACAAATACAATCTCCCAAATACAATCATACAATCACAATCATACAATCGCAATCATACAATCACAATCATACAATCGCAATCATACAATTACAATCTCCCAAATACAATCTCCCAAATACAATCATACAATCACAATCATACAATCACAATCATACAATCACAATCATACAATCACAATCATACAATCACAATCATACAATCACAATCATACAATCACAATCATACAATCACAATCATACAATCGCAAGCATACAATCACAATCATACAATCTCAATCATCCAATCACAATCATACAATCATAATCATACAATTACAATCATACAATCATATTCATACAACCACAATCATACAATCACAATCGTACATTCACAATCGTACAATCACAAACGCACAACCACAATCAGACAATCACACTCATACAATCACAATCATACAATCACAATCATACAATCACAATCATAACATCACAATCATACAATCGCAAACATACAATCGCAATCATACAATCACAATCATACAATCACAATTATGCAATCACAATCATACAATCGCATTCATACAATCACAATCATACAATCACAATTATGCAATCACAATCATACAATCGCATTCATACAATCACAATCATACAATCACAATCATACAATCACAATCATACAATCACAATCATACAATCACAATCATACAATCACAATCGTACAATCACAATCGCACAACCACAATCAGACAATCACAATCGTACAATCACAATCGTACAATCACAATCGCACAAATACAATCTCCCAAATACAATCATACAATCACAATCATACAATCACAATCATACAATCACAATCATACAATCACAATTATGCAATCACAATCATACAATCGCATTCATACAATCACAATCATACAATCACAATCATACAATCACAATCATACAATCACAATCATACAATCACAATCATACAATCACAATTATGCAATCACAATCATACAGTCGCATTCATACAATCGCAATCATACAATCACAATCATACAATCACAATCATAAAATCACAAAAATACAATCATAAACATACAATCACAATCGTAAAATCACAATCATACAATCACAATCATACAATCATAATCATACAATTACAAACATACATCACAATCATACAATCACAATCATACAATCGCAATCATACAATCACAATCATACAATCACAATCATACAGTCACAATAATACAATAACAATCATACTATCACAATCATACAATCACAATCATACAATCACAATCATACAATCACAATCATACAATTACAGTCATACATCGCAATCATACAATTACAATCATACATCACAATCATACAATCACAATCATACAATCGCAATCATACAATCACAATCATACAATCATAATCATACAATTACAATCATACATCACAATCATACAATCACAATCATACAATCGCAATCATACAATCACAATCATACAATCACAATTATGCAATCACAATCATACAATCGCATTCATACAATCACAATCATACAATCACAATCATACAATCACAATCATACAATCACAATCATACAATCACAATCATACAATCACAATCATACAATCACAATTATGCAATCACAATCATACAGTCGCATTCATACAATCGCAATCATACAATCACTATCATACAATCACAATCATACAATCACAATCATAAAATCACAAAAATACAATCATAAACATACAATCACAATCGTAAAATCACAATCATACAATCACAATCATACAATCATAATCATACAATCACAATCATACGATCGCAATCATACAATCACAATCATACCATCACAATCATACCATGACAATCATACAATCACAATCATAGAATCATAATCATACAATTACAATCATACATCACAATCATACAATCACAATCATACAATCGCAATCATACAATCACAATCATACAATCGCAATCATACAATTACAATCTCCCAAATACAATCTCCCAAATACAATCTCCGAAATACAATCTCCCAAATACAATCATACAATCACAATCATACAATCACAATCATACAATCACAATCATACAATTACAATCATACAATCACAATCATACAATCACAATCATGCAATCACAATCATACAATCATAATCATACAATCACAATCGTACAATCACATTCGTACAATCACAATCGTACAATCACAATCGCACAACCACAATCAGACAATCACAATCGTACAATCACAATCGTACAATCACAATCGCACAAATACAATCTCCCAAATACAATCATACAATCACAATCATACAATCACAATCATACAATCACAATCATGCAATCACAATCATACAATCATAATCATACAATCACAATCGTACAATCACAATCGTACAATCACAATCGCACAAATACAATCTCCCAAATACAATCATACAATCACAATCATACAATCGCAATCATACAATCACAATCATACAATCGCAATCATACAATTACAATCTCCCAAATACAATCTCCCAAATACAATCATACAATCACAATCATACAATCACAATCATACAATCACAATCATACAATCACAATCATACAATCACAATCATACAATCACAATCATACAATCACAATCATACAATCACAATCATACAATCGCAAGCATACAATCACAATCATACAATCTCAATCATCCAATCACAATCATACAATCATAATCATACAATTACAATCATACAATCATATTCATACAACCACAATCATACAATCACAATCGTACATTCACAATCGTACAATCACAAACGCACAACCACAATCAGACAATCACACTCATACAATCACAATCATACAATCACAATCATACAATCACAATCATAACATCACAATCATACAATCGCAAACATACAATCGCAATCATACAATCACAATCATACAATCACAATTATGCAATCACAATCATACAATCGCATTCATACAATCACAATCATACAATCACAATTATGCAATCACAATCATACAATCGCATTCATACAATCACAATCATACAATCACAATCATACAATCACAATCATACAATCACAATCATACAATCACAATCATACAATCACAATCGTACAATCACAATCGCACAACCACAATCAGACAATCACAATCGTACAATCACAATCGTACAATCACAATCGCACAAATACAATCTCCCAAATACAATCATACAATCACAATCATACAATCACAATCATACAATCACAATCATACAATCACAATTATGCAATCACAATCATACAATCGCATTCATACAATCACAATCATACAATCACAATCATACAATCACAATCATACAATCACAATCATACAATCACAATCATACAATCACAATTATGCAATCACAATCATACAGTCGCATTCATACAATCGCAATCATACAATCACAATCATACAATCACAATCATAAAATCACAAAAATACAATCATAAACATACAATCACAATCGTAAAATCACAATCATACAATCACAATCATACAATCATAATCATACAATTACAAACATACATCACAATCATACAATCACAATCATACAATCGCAATCATACAATCACAATCATACAATCACAATCATACAGTCACAATAATACAATAACAATCATACTATCACAATCATACAATCACAATCATACAATCACAATCATACAATCACAATCATACAATTACAGTCATACATCGCAATCATACAATTACAATCATACATCACAATCATACAATCACAATCATACAATCGCAATCATACAATCACAATCATACAATCGCAATCATACAATTACAATCTCCCAAATACAATCTCCCAAATACAATCTCCCAAATACAATCATACAATCACAATCATACAGTCACAATCATACAATCATAATCATACAATTACAATCATACATCACAATCATACAATCACAATCATACAATCGCAATCATACAATCACAATCATACAATCGCAATCATACAATTACAATCTCCCAAATACAATCTCCCAAATACAATCATACAATCACAATCATACAATCACAATCATACAATCACAATCATACTATCACAATCATACAATCACAATCATACAATCACAATCATACAATCACAATCATACAATCACAATCATACAATCACAATCATACAATCACAATCATACAATCACAATCATACAATCACAATCATACAATCACAATCATACAATCACAATCATGCATTCAAAATCATGCAATCACAATCATACAATCACAATCATGCAATCACAATCATACAATCATAATCATACAATCACAATCGTACAATCACAATCGTACAATCACAATCGTACAATCACAATCGCACAACCACAATCAGACAATCACAATCGTACAATCACAATCGTACAATCACAATCGTACAATCACAATCGCACAACCACAATCAGACAATCACAATCGTACAATCACAATCGTACAATCACAATCGTACAATCACAATCGCACAAATACAATCTCCCAAATACAATCATACAATCACAATCATACAATCACAATCATACAATCACAATCATGCAATCACAATCATACAATCATAATCGTACAATCACAATCGTACAATCACAATCGTACAATCACAATCGTACAATCACAATCGCACAACCACAATCAGACAATCACAATCGTACAATCACAATCGTACAATCACAATCGCACAAATACAATCTCCCAAATACAATCATACAATCACAATCATACAATCGCAATCATACAATCACAATCATACAATCGCAATCATACAATTACAATCTCCCAAATACAATCTCCCAAATACAATCATACAATCACAATCATACAATCACAATCATACAATCACAATCATACAATCACAATCATACAATCACAATCATACAATCACAATCATACAATCGCAAGCATACAATCACAATCATACAATCTCAATCATACAATCACAATCATACAACCACAATCAGACAATCACAATCATACAATCACAATCATACAATCACAATTATGCAATCACAATCATACAATCGCATTCATACAATCGCAATCATACAATCACAATCATACAATCACAATCATACAATCACAATCATACAATCACAATCATAAAATCACAAAAATACAATCATAATCATACAATCACAATCATACAATCGCAATCATACAATCACAATCATACAATCATAATCATACGATCACAATCATACGATCGCAATCATACAATCACAATCATACCATCACAATCATACAATCACAATCATACAATCATAATCATACAATTAAGATCATACATCACAATCATACAATCACAATCATACAATCGCAATCATACAATAGCAATCATACAATTACAATCTCCCAAATACAATCTCCCAAATACAATCTCCCAAATACAATCATACAGTCACAATCATGCAATCACAATCATACAATCATAATCATACAATCACAATCATACAATCACAATCGTACAATCACAATCGTACAATCACAATCGCACAAACACAATCAGACAATCACAATCATACAATCACAATCATACAATCACAATCATAGAATCACAATCATACTTTCACAATCATACAATCACAATCATACAATCACAATCATACAATCACAGTCATACAATCACAGTCATACAATCACAATCATACTATCACAATCATACAATCACAATCATACAATCACAATCGTACAATCACAATCGTACAATCACAATCGCACAACCACAATCAGACAATCACAATCATACAATCACAATCATACAATCACAATCATACAATCACAATCATTGAATCACAATCATACTTTCACAATCATACAATCACAATCATACAATCACAATCATACAATCACAATCGTACAATCACAATCATACAATCACAGACATACAGTCACAAGCATTCAATCACAATCATACAATCACAATCATACAATCACAATCACAGAATCACAAACATACAATCACAATCGCACAACCACAATCAGACAATCACAATCATACAATCACAATCATACAATCACAATCATACAATCACAATCATACAATCACAATCATACAATCACAATCATACAATCACAATCATACAATCACAATCATGCAATCACAATCATACAATCATATTCATACAATCACAATCATACAATCACAATCATTGAATCACAATCATACTTTCACAATCATACAATCACAATCATACAATCACAATCATACAATCACAATCGTACAATCACAATCATACAATCACAGACATACAGTCACAAGCATTCAATCACAATCATACAATCACAATCATACAATCACAATCACAGAATCACAAACATACAATCACAATCGCACAACCACAATCAGACAATCACAATCATACAATCACAATCATACAATCACAATCATACAATCACAATCATACAATCACAATCATACAATCACAATCATACAATCACAATCATACAATCACAATCATGCAATCACAATCATACAATCATATTCATACAACCACAATCATACAATCACAATCGTACATTCACAATCGTACAATCACAAACGCACAACCACAATCAGACAATCACACTCATACAATCACAATCATACAATCACAATCATACAATCACAATCATAACATCACAATCATACAATCGCAAACATACAATCACAATCATACAATCACAATCATACAATCACAATTATGCAATCACAATCATACAATCGCATTCATACAATCACAATCATACAATCAGAATCATACAATCACAATCATACAATCACAATCATACAATCACAATCATACAATCACACTTATGCAATCACAATCATACAATCGCATTCATACATCGCAATCATACAATTACAATCATACATCACAATCATACAATCACAATCATACAATCGCAATCATACAATCACAATCATACAATCGCAATCATACAATTACAATCTCCCAAATACAATCTCCCAAATACAATCTCCCAAATACAATCATACAATCACAATCATACAGTCACAATCATACAATCATAATCATACAATTACAATCATACATCACAATCATACAATCACAATCATACAATCGCAATCATACAATCACAATCATACAATCGCAATCATACAATTACAATCTCCCAAATACAATCTCCCAAATACAATCATACAATCACAATCATACAATCACAATCATACAATCACAATCATACTATCACAATCATACAATCACAATCATACAATCACAATCATACAATCACAATCATACAATCACAATCATACAATCACAATCATACAATCACAATCATACAATCACAATCATACAATCACAATCATGCATTCAAAATCATGCAATCACAATCATACAATCACAATCATGCAATCACAATCATACAATCATAATCATACAATCACAATCGTACAATCACAATCGTACAATCACAATCGTACAATCACAATCGCACAACCACAATCAGACAATCACAATCGTACAATCACAATCGTACAATCACAATCGTACAATCACAATCGCACAACCACAATCAGACAATCACAATCGTACAATCACAATCGTACAATCACAATCGTACAATCACAATCGCACAAATACAATCTCCCAAATACAATCATACAATCACAATCATACAATCACAATCATACAATCACAATCATGCAATCACAATCATACAATCATAATCGTACAATCACAATCGTACAATCACAATCGTACAATCACAATCGTACAATCACAATCGCACAACCACAATCAGACAATCACAATCGTACAATCACAATCGTACAATCACAATCGCACAAATACAATCTCCCAAATACAATCATACAATCACAATCATACAATCGCAATCATACAATCACAATCATACAATCGCAATCATACAATTACAATCTCCCAAATACAATCTCCCAAATACAATCATACAATCACAATCATACAATCACAATCATACAATCACAATCATACAATCACAATCATACAATCACAATCATACAATCACAATCATACAATCGCAAGCATACAATCACAATCATACAATCTCAATCATACAATCACAATCATACAACCACAATCAGACAATCACAATCATACAATCACAATCATACAATCACAATTATGCAATCACAATCATACAATCGCATTCATACAATCGCAATCATACAATCACAATCATACAATCACAATCATACAATCACAATCATACAATCACAATCATAAAATCACAAAAATACAATCATAATCATACAATCACAATCATACAATCGCAATCATACAATCACAATCATACAATCATAATCATACGATCACAATCATACGATCGCAATCATACAATCACAATCATACCATCACAATCATACAATCACAATCATACAATCATAATCATACAATTAAGATCATACATCACAATCATACAATCACAATCATACAATCGCAATCATACAATAGCAATCATACAATTACAATCTCCCAAATACAATCTCCCAAATACAATCTCCCAAATACAATCATACAGTCACAATCATGCAATCACAATCATACAATCATAATCATACAATCACAATCATACAATCACAATCGTACAATCACAATCGTACAATCACAATCGCACAAACACAATCAGACAATCACAATCATACAATCACAATCATACAATCACAATCATAGAATCACAATCATACTTTCACAATCATACAATCACAATCATACAATCACAATCATACAATCACAGTCATACAATCACAGTCATACAATCACAATCATACTATCACAATCATACAATCACAATCATACAATCACAATCGTACAATCACAATCGTACAATCACAATCGCACAACCACAATCAGACAATCACAATCATACAATCACAATCATACAATCACAATCATACAATCACAATCATTGAATCACAATCATACTTTCACAATCATACAATCACAATCATACAATCACAATCATACAATCACAATCGTACAATCACAATCATACAATCACAGACATACAGTCACAAGCATTCAATCACAATCATACAATCACAATCATACAATCACAATCACAGAATCACAATCATACAATCACAATCGCACAACCACAATCAGACAATCACAATCATACAATCACAATCATACAATCACAATCATACAATCACAATCATACAATCACAATCATACAATCACAATCATACAATCACAATCATACAATCACAATCATGCAATCACAATCATACAATCATATTCATACAACCACAATCATACAATCACAATCGTACATTCACAATCGTACAATCACAAACGCACAACCACAATCAGACAATCACACTCATACAATCACAATCATACAATCACAATCATACAATCACAATCATACAATCACAATCATAACATCACAATCATACAATCGCAAACATACAATCACAATCATACAATCACAATCATACAATCACAATTATGCAATCACAATCATACAATCGCATTCATACAATCACAATCATACAATCAGAATCATACAATCACAATCATACAATCACAATCATACAATCACAATCATACAATCACACTTATGCAATCACAATCATACAATCGCATTCATACAATCGCAATCATACAATCACAATCATACAATCACAATCATAAAATCACAAAAATACAATCATAAACATACAATCACAATCATACAATCGCAATCATACAATCACAATCATACAACCATAATCATACAATCAGAATCATACGATCGCAATCATACAATCACAATCATACCATCACAATCATACCATGACAATCATACAATCACAATCATACAATCATAATCATACAATTACAATCATACATCACAATCATACAATCACAATCATACAATCGCAATTATACAATCACAATCATACAATCACAATTATGCAATCACAATCATACAATCGCATTCATACAATCACAATCATACAATCACAATCATACAATCACAATCATACAATCACAATCATACAATCACAATTATGCAATCACAATCATACAATCGCATTCATACAATCACAATCATACAATCAGAATCATACAATCACAATCATACATCACAATCATACAATCACAATCATACAATCGCAATCATACAATCACAGTCATACAATCGCAATCATACAATTACAATCTCCCAAATACAATCTCCCAAATACAATCTCCCAAATACAATCATACAATCACAATCATACAGTCACAATCATACAATCATAATCATACAATTACAATCATACATCACAATCATACAATCACAATCATACAATCGCAATCATACAATCACAATCATACAATCGCAATCATACAATTACAATCTCCCAAATACAATCTCCCAAATACAATCTCCCAAATACAATCATACAATCACAATCATACAATCACAATCATACAATCACAATCACTCAATCACAATCATACTATCACAATCATACAATCACAATCATACAATCACAATCATACAATCACAATCATACAATCACAATCATACAATCCCAATCATACATTCAAAATCATGCAATCACAATCATACAGTCACAGTCATGCAATCACAATCATACAATCATAATCATACAATCACAATCATAAAATCACAATCGTACAATCACAATCGTACAATCACAATCGCACAACCACAATCAGACAATCACAATCATACAATCACAATCATACAATCACAATCATAGAATCACAATCATACTTTCACAATCATACAATCACAATCATACAATCACAATCGTACAATCACAATCATACAATCACAATCATACAGTCACAATCATACAATCACAATCATACAATCACAATCATACAATCACAATCATACAATCACAATCATACAATCGCAATCATACAATCGCAATCATACAATCACAATCATACAATCGCAATCATACAATCACAATCATACAATCTCAATCATACAATCACAATCATACAATCACAATCATACAGTCACAATCATGCAATCACAATCATACAATCACAATCATACAATCTCAATCATACAATCACAATCATACAATCATAATCATACAATTACAACCATACATCACAATCATACAATCACAATCATACAATCGCAATCATACAATCACAATCATACAATAACAATCATACAGTCACAATAATACAATAACAATCATACTATCACAATCATACGATCGCAATCATACAATCACAATCATACCATCACAATCATACAATCACAATCATACAATCATAATCATACAATTAAGATCATACATCACAATCATACAATCACAATCATACAATCGCAATCATACAATAGCAATCATACAATTACAATCTCCCAAATACAATCTCCCAAATACAATCTCCCAAATACAATCATACAGTCACAATCATGCAATCACAATCATACAATCATAATCATACAATCACAATCATACAATCACAATCGTACAATCACAATCGTACAATCACAATCGCACAAACACAATCAGACAATCACAATCATACAATCACAATCATACAATCACAATCATAGAATCACAATCATACTTTCACAATCATACAATCACAATCATACAATCACAATCATACAATCACAGTCATACAATCACAGTCATACAATCACAATCATACTATCACAATCATACAATCACAATCATACAATCACAATCGTACAATCACAATCGTACAATCACAATCGCACAACCACAATCAGACAATCACAATCATACAATCACAATCATACAATCACAATCATACAATCACAATCATTGAATCACAATCATACTTTCACAATCATACAATCACAATCATACAATCACAATCATACAATCACAATCGTACAATCACAATCATACAATCACAGACATACAGTCACAAGCATTCAATCACAATCATACAATCACAATCATACAATCACAATCACAGAATCACAATCATACAATCACAATCGCACAACCACAATCAGACAATCACAATCATACAATCACAATCATACAATCACAATCATACAATCACAATCATACAATCACAATCATACAATCACAATCATACAATCACAATCATACAATCACAATCATGCAATCACAATCATACAATCATATTCATACAACCACAATCATACAATCACAATCGTACATTCACAATCGTACAATCACAAACGCACAACCACAATCAGACAATCACACTCATACAATCACAATCATACAATCACAATCATACAATCACAATCATAACATCACAATCATACAATCGCAAACATACAATCACAATCATACAATCACAATCATACAATCACAATTATGCAATCACAATCATACAATCGCATTCATACAATCACAATCATACAATCAGAATCATACAATCACAATCATACAATCACAATCATACAATCACAATCATACAATCACACTTATGCAATCACAATCATACAATCGCATTCATACAATCGCAATCATACAATCACAATCATACAATCACAATCATAAAATCACAAAAATACAATCATAAACATACAATCACAATCATACAATCGCAATCATACAATCACAATCATACAACCATAATCATACAATCAGAATCATACGATCGCAATCATACAATCACAATCATACCATCACAATCATACCATGACAATCATACAATCACAATCATACAATCATAATCATACAATTACAATCATACATCACAATCATACAATCACAATCATACAATCGCAATCATACAATCACAATCATACAATCACAATTATGCAATCACAATCATACAATCGCATTCATACAATCACAATCATACAATCACAATCATACAATCACAATCATACAATCACAATCATACAATCACAATTATGCAATCACAATCATACAATCGCATTCATACAATCACAATCATACAATCAGAATCATACAATCACAATCATACATCACAATCATACAATCACAATCATACAATCGCAATCATACAATCACAGTCATACAATCGCAATCATACAATTACAATCTCCCAAATACAATCTCCCAAATACAATCTCCCAAATACAATCATACAATCACAATCATACAGTCACAATCATACAATCATAATCATACAATTACAATCATACATCACAATCATACAATCACAATCATACAATCGCAATCATACAATCACAATCATACAATCGCAATCATACAATTACAATCTCCCAAATACAATCTCCCAAATACAATCTCCCAAATACAATCATACAATCACAATCATACAATCACAATCATACAATCACAATCACTCAATCACAATCATACTATCACAATCATACAATCACAATCATACAATCACAATCATACAATCACAATCATACAATCACAATCATACAATCCCAATCATACATTCAAAATCATGCAATCACAATCATACAGTCACAGTCATGCAATCACAATCATACAATCATAATCATACAATCACAATCATAAAATCACAATCGTACAATCACAATCGTACAATCACAATCGCACAACCACAATCAGACAATCACAATCATACAATCACAATCATACAATCACAATCATAGAATCACAATCATACTTTCACAATCATACAATCACAATCATACAATCACAATCGTACAATCACAATCATACAATCACAATCATACAGTCACAATCATACAATCACAATCATACAATCACAATCATACAATCACAATCATACAATCACAATCATACAATCGCAATCATACAATCGCAATCATACAATCACAATCATACAATCGCAATCATACAATCACAATCATACAATCTCAATCATACAATCACAATCATACAATCACAATCATACAGTCACAATCATGCAATCACAATCATACAATCACAATCATACAATCTCAATCATACAATCACAATCATACAATCATAATCATACAATTACAACCATACATCACAATCATACAATCACAATCATACAATCGCAATCATACAATCACAATCATACAATAACAATCATACAGTCACAATAATACAATAACAATCATACTATCACAATCATACAATCACAATCATACAATCACAATCATACAATCACAATCATACAATTACAGTCATACATCGCAATCATACAATTACAATCATACATCACAATCATACAATCACAATCATACAATCGCAATCATACAATCACAATCATACAATCGCAATCATACAATTACAATCTCCCAAATACAATCTCCCAAATACAATCTCCCAAATACAATCATACAATCACAATCATACAATCGCAATCATACAATTACAATCTCCCAAATACAATCATACAATCACAATCATACAATCACAATCATACAATCACAATCATACAATCACAATCATACTATCACAATCATACAATCACAATCATACAATCACAATCATACAATCACAATCATACAATCACAATCATACAATCACAATCATGCATTCAAAATCATGCAATCACAATCATACAATCACAATCATGCAATCACAATCATACAATCATAATCATACAATCACAATCGTACAATCACAATCGTACAATCACAATCGCACAAATACAATCTCCCAAATACAATCATACAATCACAATCATACAATCACAATCATACAATCACAATCATGCAATCACAATCATACAATCATAATCATACAATCACAATCGTACAATCACAATCGTACAATCACAATCGTACAATCACAATCGCACAACCACAATCAGACAATCACAATCGTACAATCACAATCGTACAATCACAATCGCACAAATACAATCTCCCAAATACAATCATACAATCACAATCATACAATCGCAATCATACAATCACAATCATACAATCGCAATCATACAATTACAATCTCCCAAATACAATCTCCCAAATACAATCATACAATCACAATCATACAATCACAATCATACAATCACAATCATACAATCAAAATCATACAATCACAATCATACAATCGCAAGCATACAATCACAATCATACAATCTCAATCATACAATCACAATCATACAACCACAATCAGACAATCACAATCATACAATCACAATCATACAATCACAATTATGCAATCACAATCGTACAATCGCATTCATACAATCGCAATCATACAATCACAATCATACAATCACAATCATACAATCACAATCATAAAATCACAAAAATACAATCATAATCATACAATCACAATCATACAATCATAATCATACAATTAAGATCATACATCACAATCATACAATCACAATCATACAATCATAATCATACAATCACAATCATACAATCACAATCGTACAATCACAATCGTACAATCACAATCGCACAAACACAATCAGACAATCACAATCATACAATCACAATCATACAATCACAATCATAGAATCACAATCATAGAATCACAATCATACTTTCACAATCATACAATCACAATCATACAATCACAATCATACAATCACAGTCATACAATCACAGTCATACAATCACAATCATACTATCACAATCATACAATCACAATCGTACAATCACAATCGTACAATCACAATCGTACAATCACAATCGCACAACCACAATCAGACAATCACAATCATACAATCGCAATCATACAATCACAATCATACAATCACAATCATAGAATCACAATCATACTTTCACAATCATACAATCACAATCATACAATCACAATCATACAATCACAATCGTACAATCACAATCATACAATCACAGACATACAGTCACAAGCATTCAATCACAATCATACAATCACAATCATACAATCACAATCATGCAATCACAATCATACAATCATATTCATACAACCACAATCATACAATCACAATCGTACATTCACAATCGTACAATCACAAACGCACAACCACAATCAGACAATCACACTCATACAATCACAATCATACAATCACAATCATACAAACACAATCATAACATCACAATCATACAATCGCAAACATACAATCACAATCATACAATCACAATCATACAATCACAATCATGCAATCACAATCATACAATCATATTCATACAACCACAATCATACAATCACAATCGTACATTCACAATCGTACAATCACAAACGCACAACCACAATCAGACAATCACACTCATACAATCACAATCATACAATGACAATCATACAAACACAATCATAACATCACAATCATACAATCGCAAACATACAATCACAATCATACAATCACAATCATACAATCACAATTATGCAATCACAATCATACAATCGCATTCATACAATCACAATCATACAATCACAATCATACAATCACAATCATACAATCACAATCATACAATCACAATCATACAATCACAATCATACAATCACAATTATGCAATCACAATCATACAATCGCATTCATACAATCGCAATCATACAATCACAATCATACAATCACAATCATACAATCACAATCATAAAATCACAAAAATACAATCATAAACATACAATCACAATCATACAATCGCAATCATACAATCACAATCATACAACCATAATCATACAATCAGAATCAAACGATCGCAATCATACAATCACAATCATACCATCACAATCATACCATGACAATCATACAATCACAATCATACAATCATAATCATACAATTACAATCATACATCACAATCATACAATCACAATCATACAATCGCAATCACACAATCACAATCATACAATCACAATTATGCAATCACAATCATACAATCGCATTCATACAATCACAATCATACAATCACAATCATACAATCACAATCATACAATCACAATCATACAATCACAATCATACAATCACAATCATACAATCACAATCATACAATCACAATCATACAATCACAATTATGCAATCACAATCATACAGTCGGATTCATACAATCGCAATCATACAATCACAATCATACAATCACAATCATACAATCACAATCATAAAATCACAAAAATACAATCATAAACATACAATCACAATCGTAAAATCACAATCATGCAATCACAATCATACAATCATAATCATACAATCACAATCATACGATCGCAATCATACAATCACAATCATACCATCACAATCATACCATGACAATCATACAATCACAATCATACAATCATAATCATACAATTACAATCATACATCACAATCATACAATCACAATCATACAGTCGCAATCATATAATCACAATCATACAATCGCAATCATACAATTACAATCTCCCAAATACAATCTCCCAAATACAATCTCCCAAATACAATCTCCCAAATACAATCATACAATCACAATCATACAATCACAATCATACAATCACAATCATACAATCACAATCATACTATCACAATCATACAATCACAATCATACAATCACAATCATACAATCACAATCATACAATCAGAATCATACAATCACAATCATACAATCACAATCATACAATCACAATCATACATTCAAAATCATGCAATCACAATCATACAATTACAGTCATACATCGCAATCATACAATTACAATCATACATCACAATCATACAATCACAATCATACAATCGCAATCATACAATCACAGTTATACAATCACAATCATACAATTACAATCTCCCAAATACAATCTCCCAAATACAATCTTCCAAATACAGTCATACAATCACAATCGTACAATCACAATCATACAATCACAATCATACAGTCACAATCATACAATCACAATCATACAATCACAATCATACAATCACAATCATACAATCACAATCATACAATCACAATCATACAATCGCAATCATACAATCACAATCATACAATCGCAATCATACAATCACAATCATACAATCTCAATCATACAATCACAATCATACAATCACAATCATACAGTCACAATCATGCAATCACAATCATACAATCACAATCATACAATCTCAATCATACAATCACAATCATACAATCATAATCATACAATTACAAACATACATCACAATCATACAATCACAATCATACAATCGCAATCATACAATCACAATCATACAATCACAATCATACCGTCACAATAATACAATAACAATGATACGATCACAATCATACAATCACAATCATACAATCACAGTCATACAATCACAATCATACAATCACAATCATACAATCGCAATCATACAATCACAATCATACAATCACAATTATGCAATCACAATCATACAATCGCATTCATACAATCACAATCATACAATCACAATCATACAATCACAATCATACAATCACAATCATACAATCACAATCTTACAATCACAATCATACAATCACAATTATGCAATCACAATCATACAGTCGCATTCATACAATCGCAATCATACAATCACAATCATACAATCACAATCATACAATCACAATCATAAAATCACAAAAATACAATCATAAACATACAATCACAATCGTAAAATCACAATCATACAATCACAATCATACAATCATAATCATACAATCACAATCATACGATCGCAATCATACAATCACAATCATACCATCACAATCATACCATGACAATCATACAATCACAATCATACAATCATAATCATACAATTACAATCATACATCACAATCATACAATCACAATCATACAATCGCAATCATACAATCACAATCATACAATCGCAATCATACAATTACAATCTCCCAAATACAATCTCCCAAATACAATCTCCCAAATACAATCTCCCAAATACAATTATACAATCACAATCATACAATCACAATCATACAATCACAATCATACAATCACAATCATACTATCACAATCATACAATCACAATCATACAATCACAATCATACAATCAGAATCATACAATCACAATCATACAATCACAATCATACAATCACAATCATACATTCAAAATCATACAATCACAATCATACAATCGCAATCATACAATCACAATCATACAATCTCAATCATACAATCACAATCATACAATCACAATCATACAGTCACAATCATGCAATCACAATCATACAATCACAATCATACAATCTCAATCATACAATCACAATCATACAATCATAATCATACAATTACAAACATACATCACAATCATACAATCACAATCATACAATCGCAATCATACAATCACAATCATACAATCACAATAATACAATAACAATGATACTATCACAATCATACAATCACAATCATACAATCACAATCATACAATCACAATCATACAATTACAGTCATACATCGCAATCACACAATTACAATCATACATCACAATCATACAATCACAATCATACAATCACAATCATACAATCATAATCATACAATCACAATCATACAATCACAATCGTACAATCACAATCGTACAATCACAATAGCACAACCACAATCAGACAATCACAATCATACAATCACAATCATACAATCACAATCATAGAATCACAATCATACTTTCACAATCATACAATCACAATCATACAATCACAATCGTACAATCACAATCATACAATCACAATCATACAGTCACAATCATACAATCACAATCATACAATCACAATCATACAATCGCAATCATACAATCACAATCATACAATCGCAATCATACAATCACAATCATACAACCTCAATCATACAATCACAATCATACAATCACAATCATACAGTCACAGTCATGCAATCACAATCATACAATCTCAATCATACAATCACAATCATACAATCATAATCATACAATTACAAACATACATCACAATCATACAATCACAATCTCCCAAATACAATCTCCCAAATACAATCATACAATCACAATCATACAATCACAATCATACAATCACAATCATACTATCACAATCATACAATCACAATCATACAATCACAATCATACAATCACAATCATACAATCACAATCATACAATCACAATCATACAATCACAATCATGCATTCAAAATCATGCAATCACAATCATACAATCACAATCATGCAATCACAATCATACAATCACAATCGTACAATCACAATCGTACAATCACAATCGTACAATCACAATCGCACAACCACAATCAGACAATCACAATCGTACAATCACAATCGTACAATCACAATCGCACAAATACAATCTCCCAAATACAATCATACAATCACAATCATACACTCACAATCATACAATCACAATCATACAATCACAATGATGCAATCACAATCATACAATCATAATCATACAATCACAATCGTACAATCACAATCGTACAATCACAATCGTACAATCACAATCGCACAACCACAATCAGAAAATCACAATCGTACAATCACAATCGTACAATCACAATCGCACAAATACAATCTCCCAAATACAATCATACAATCACAATCATACAATCGCAATCATACAATCACAATCATACAATCGCAATCATACAATTACAATCTCCCAAATACAATCTCCCAAATACAATCTCCCAAATACAATCATACAATCACAATCATACAATCACAATCATACAATCACAATCATACAATCACAATCATACAATCACAATCATACAATCACAATCATACAATCACAATCATACAATCGCAAGCATACAATCACAATCATACAATCTCAATCATACAATCACAATCATACAATCATAATCATACAATTACAATCATACAATCACAATCATACAATCACAATCATACAATCACAATCATACAATCACAATTATGCAATCACATTCATACAATCGCATTCATACAATCGCAATCATACAATCACAATCATACAATCACAATCATACAATCACAATCATACAATCACAACCATAAAATCACAAAAATACAATCATAATCATACAATCACAATCATACAATCACAATCATACAATCACAACCATACAATCAGAATCATACAATTACAATCATACAATCACAATCATACAATCACAATCATACATTCAAAATCATGCAATCACAATCATACAATCGCAATCATACAATTACAACCTCCCAAATACAATCTCCCAAATACAATCTCCCAAATACAATCATACAATCACAATCATACAATCACAATCATACAATCACAATCATACAATCGCAATCATACTATCACAATCATACAATCGCAATCATACAATTACAATCTCCGAAATACAATCTCCCAAATACAATCATACAATCACAATCATACAATCACAATCATACAATCACAATCATACTATCACAATCATACAATCACAATCATACAATCACAATCATACAATCACAATCATACAATCACAATCATACAATCACAATCATACAATCACAATCATACAATCACAATCATACAATCACAATCATGCATTCAAAATCATGCAATCACAATCATACAATCACAATCATGCAATCACAATCATACAATCATAATCATACAATCACAATCGTACAATCACAATCGTACAATCACAATCGTACAATCACAATCGCACAACCACAATCAGACAATCACAATCGTACAATCACAATCGTACAATCACAATCGCACAAATACAATCTCCCAAATACAATCATACAATCACAATCATACACTCACAATCATACAATCACAATCATACAATCACAATCATGCAATCACAATCATACAATCATAATCATACAATCACAATCGTACAATCACAATCGTACAATCACAATCGTACAATCACAATCGCACAACCACAATCAGAAAATCACAATCGTACAATCACAATCGTACAATCACAATCGCACAAATACAATCTCCCAAATACAATCATACAATCACAATCATACAATCGCAATCACACAATCACAATCATACAATCGCAATCATACAATTACAATCTCCCAAATACAATCTCCCAAATACAATCTCCCAAATAGAATCATACAATCACAATCATACAATCACAATCATACAATCACAATCATACAATCACAATCATGCATTCAAAATCATGCAATCACAATCATACAATCACAATCATGCAATCACAATCATACAATCATAATCATACAATCACAATCGTACAATCACAATCGTACAATCACAATCGCACAAATACAATCTCCCAAATACAATCATACAATCACAATCATACAATCACAATCATACAATCACAATCATGCAATCACAATCATACAATCATAATCATACAATCACAATCGTACAATCACAATCGTACAATCACAATCGTACAATCACAATCGCACAACCACAATCAGACAATCACAATCGTACAATCACAATCGTACAATCACAATCGCACAAATACAATCTCCCAAATACAATCATACAATCACAATCATACAATCGCAATCATACAATCACAATCATACAATCGCAATCATACAATTACAATCTCCCAAATACAATCTCCCAAATACAATCATACAATCACAATCATACAATCACAATCATACAATCACAATCATACAATCAAAATCATACAATCACAATCATACAATCGCAAGCATACAATCACAATCATACAATCTCAATCATACAATCACAATCATACAACCACAATCAGACAATCACAATCATACAATCACAATCATACAATCACAATTATGCAATCACAATCGTACAATCGCATTCATACAATCGCAATCATACAATCACAATCATACAATCACAATCATACAATCACAATCATAAAATCACAAAAATACAATCATAATCATACAATCACAATCATACAATCATAATCATACAATTAAGATCATACATCACAATCATACAATCACAATCATACAATCATAATCATACAATCACAATCATACAATCACAATCGTACAATCACAATCGTACAATCACAATCGCACAAACACAATCAGACAATCACAATCATACAATCACAATCATACAATGACAATCATAGAATCACAATCATAGAATCACAATCATACTTTCACAATCATACAATCACAATCATACAATCACAATCATACAATCACAGTCATACAATCACAGTCATACAATCACAATCATACTATCACAATCATACAATCACAATCGTACAATCACAATCGTACAATCACAATCGTACAATCACAATCGCACAACCACAATCAGACAATCACAATCATACAATCGCAATCATACAATCACAATCATACAATCACAATCATAGAATCACAATCATACTTTCACAATCATACAATCACAATCATACAATCACAATCATACAATCACAATCGTACAATCACAATCATACAATCACAGACATACAGTCACAAGCATTCAATCACAATCATACAATCACAATCATACAATCACAATCATGCAATCACAATCATACAATCATATTCATACAACCACAATCATACAATCACAATCGTACATTCACAATCGTACAATCACAAACGCACAACCACAATCAGACAATCACACTCATACAATCACAATCATACAATCACAATCATACAAACACAATCATAACATCACAATCATACAATCGCAAACATACAATCACAATCATACAATCACAATCATACAATCACAATCATGCAATCACAATCATACAATCATATTCATACAACCACAATCATACAATCACAATCGTACATTCACAATCGTACAATCACAAACGCACAACCACAATCAGACAATCACACTCATACAATCACAATCATACAATGACAATCATACAAACACAATCATAACATCACAATCATACAATCGCAAACATACAATCACAATCATACAATCACAATCATACAATCACAATTATGCAATCACAATCATACAATCGCATTCATACAATCACAATCATACAATCACAATCATACAATCACAATCATACAATCACAATCATACAATCACAATCATACAATCACAATCATACAATCACAATTATGCAATCACAATCATACAATCGCATTCATACAATCGCAATCATACAATCACAATCGTACAATCACAATCATACAATCACAATCATAAAATCACAAAAATACAATCATAAACATACAATCACAATCATACAATCGCAATCATACAATCACAATCATACAACCATAATCATACAATCAGAATCAAACGATCGCAATCATACAATCACAATCATACCATCACAATCATACCATGACAATCATACAATCACAATCATACAATCATAATCATACAATTACAATCATACATCACAATCATACAATCACAATCATACAATCGCAATCATACAATCACAATCATACAATCACAATTATGCAATCACAATCATACAATCGCATTCATACAATCACAATCATACAATCACAATCATACAATCACAATCATACAATCACAATCATACAATCACAATCATACAATCACAATCATACAATCACAATCATACAATCACAATTATGCAATCACAATCATACAGTCGGATTCATACAATCGCAATCATACAATCACAATCATACAATCACAATCATACAATCACAATCATAAAATCACAAAAATACAATCATAAACATACAATCACAATCGTAAAATCACAATCATGCAATCACAATCATACAATCATAATCATACAATCACAATCATACGATCGCAATCATACAATCACAATCATACCATCACAATCATACCATGACAATCATACAATCACAATCATACAATCATAATCATACAATTACAATCATACATCACAATCATACAATCACAATCATACAGTCGCAATCATATAATCACAATCATACAATCGCAATCATACAATTACAATCTCCCAAATACAATCTCCCAAATACAATCTCCCAAATACAATCTCCCAAATACAATCATACAATCACAATCATACAATCACAATCATACAATCACAATCATACAATCACAATCATACTATCACAATCATACAATCACAATCATACAATCACAATCATACAATCACAATCATACAATCAGAATCATACAATCACAATCATACAATCACAATCATACAATCACAATCATACATTCAAAATCATGCAATCACAATCATACAATTACAGTCATACATCGCAATCATACAATTACAATCATACATCACAATCATACAATCACAATCATACAATCGCAATCATACAATCACAGTTATACAATCACAATCATACAATTACAATCTCCCATATACAATCTCCCAAATACAATCTTCCAAATACAGTCATACAATCACAATCGTACAATCACAATCATACAATCACAATCATACAGTCACAATCATACAATCACAATCATACAATCACAATCATACAATCACAATCATACAATCACAATCATACAATCACAATCATACAATCGCAATCATACAATCACAATCATACAATCGCAATCATACAATCACAATCATACAATCTCAATCATACAATCACAATCATACAATCACAATCATACAGTCACAATCATGCAATCACAATCATACAATCACAATCATACAATCTCAATCATACAATCACAATCATACAATCATAATCATACAATTACAAACATACATCACAATCATACAATCACAATCATACAATCGCAATCATACAATCACAATCATACAATCACAATCATACCGTCACAATAATACAATAACAATGATACGATCACAATCATACAATCACAATCATACAATCACAGTCATACAATCACAATCATACAATCACAATCATACAATCGCAATCATACAATCACAATCATACAATCACAATTATGCAATCACAATCATACAATCGCATTCATACAATCACAATCATACAATCACAATCATACAATCACAATCATACAATCACAATCATACAATCACAATCTTACAATCACAATCATACAATCACAATTATGCAATCACAATCATACAGTCGCATTCATACAATCGCAATCATACAATCACAATCATACAATCACAATCATACAATCACAATCATAAAATCACAAAAATACAATCATAAACATACAATCACAATCGTAAAATCACAATCATACAATCACAATCATACAATCATAATCATACAATCACAATCATACGATCGCAATCATACAATCACAATCATACCATCACAATCATACCATGACAATCATACAATCACAATCATACAATCATAATCATACAATTACAATCATACATCACAATCATACAATCACAATCATACAATCGCAATCATACAATCACAATCATACAATCGCAATCATACAATTACAATCTCCCAAATACAATCTCCCAAATACAATCTCCCAAATACAATCTCCCAAATACAATCATACAATCACAATCATACAATCACAATCATACAATCACAATCATACAATCACAATCATACTATCACAATCATACAATCACAATCATACAATCACAATCATACAATCAGAATCATACAATCACAATCATACAATCACAATCATACAATCACAATCATACATTCAAAATCATGCAATCACAATCATACAATTACAGTCATACATCGCAATCATACAATTACAATCATACATCACAATCATACAATCACAATCATACAATCGCAATCATACAATCACAGTCATACAATCGCAATCATACAATTACAATCTCCCAAATACAATCTCCCAAATACAATCATACAATCACAATCGTACAATCACAATCATACAATCACAATCATACAGTCACAATCATACAATCACAATCATACAATCACAATCATACAATCACAATCATACAATCACAATCATACAATCACAATCATACAATCGCAATCATACAATCACAATCATACAATCGCAATCATACAATCACAATCATACAATCTCAATCATACAATCACAATCATACAATCACAATCATACAGTCACAATCATGCAATCACAATCATACAATCACAATCATACAATCTCAATCATACAATCACAATCATACAATCATAATCATACAATTACAAACATACATCACAATCATACAATCACAATCATACAATCGCAATCATACAATCACAATCATACAATCACAATAATACAATAACAATGATACTATCACAATCATACAATCACAATCATACAATCACAATCATACAATCACAATCATACAATTACAGTCATACATCGCAATCACACAATTACAATCATACATCACAATCATACAATCACAATCATACAATCACAATCATACAATCATAATCATACAATCACAATCATACAATCACAATCGTACAATCACAATCGTACAATCACAATAGCACAACCACAATCAGACAATCACAATCATACAATCACAATCATACAATCACAATCATAGAATCACAATCATACTTTCACAATCATACAATCACAATCATACAATCACAATCGTACAATCACAATCATACAATCACAATCATACAGTCACAATCATACAATCACAATCATACAATCACAATCATACAATCGCAATCATACAATCACAATCATACAATCGCAATCATACAATCACAATCATACAACCTCAATCATACAATCACAATCATACAATCACAATCATACAGTCACAGTCATGCAATCACAATCATACAATCTCAATCATACAATCACAATCATACAATCATAATCATACAATTACAAACATACATCACAATCATACAATCACAATCTCCCAAATACAATCTCCCAAATACAATCATACAATCACAATCATACAATCACAATCATACAATCACAATCATACTATCACAATCATACAATCACAATCATACAATCACAATCATACAATCACAATCATACAATCACAATCATACAATCACAATCATACAATCACAATCATGCATTCAAAATCATGCAATCACAATCATACAATCACAATCATGCAATCACAATCATACAATCACAATCGTACAATCACAATCGTACAATCACAATCGTACAATCACAATCGCACAACCACAATCAGACAATCACAATCGTACAATCACAATCGTACAATCACAATCGCACAAATACAATCTCCCAAATACAATCATACAATCACAATCATACACTCACAATCATACAATCACAATCATACAATCACAATGATGCAATCACAATCATACAATCATAATCATACAATCACAATCGTACAATCACAATCGTACAATCACAATCGTACAATCACAATCGCACAACCACAATCAGAAAATCACAATCGTACAATCACAATCGTACAATCACAATCGCACAAATACAATCTCCCAAATACAATCATACAATCACAATCATACAATCGCAATCATACAATCACAATCATACAATCGCAATCATACAATTACAATCTCCCAAATACAATCTCCCAAATACAATCTCCCAAATACAATCATACAATCACAATCATACAATCACAATCATACAGTCACAATCATACAATCACAATCATACAATCACAATCATACAATCACAATCATACAATCACAATCATACAATCGCAAGCATACAATCACAATCATACAATCTCAATCATACAATCACAATCATACAATCATAATCATACAATTACAATCATACAATCACAATCATACAATCACAATCATACAATCACAATCATACAATCACAATTATGCAATCACATTCATACAATCGCATTCATACAATCGCAATCATACAATCACAATCATACAATCACAATCATACAATCACAATCATACAATCACAACCATAAAATCACAAAAATACAATCATAATCATACAATCACAATCATACAATCACAATCATACAATCACAACCATACAATCAGAATCATACAATTACAATCATACAATCACAATCATACAATCACAATCATACATTCAAAATCATGCAATCACAATCATACAATCGCAATCATACAATTACAACCTCCCAAATACAATCTCCCAAATACAATCTCCCAAATACAATCATACAATCACAATCATACAATCACAATCATACAATCACAATCATACAATCGCAATCATACTATCACAATCATACAATCGCAATCATACAATTACAATCTCCGAAATACAATCTCCCAAATACAATCATACAATCACAATCATACAATCACAATCATACAATCACAATCATACTATCACAATCATACAATCACAATCATACAATCACAATCATACAATCACAATCATACAATCACAATCATACAATCACAATCATACAATCACAATCATACAATCACAATCATGCATTCAAAATCATGCAATCACAATCATACAATCACAATCATGCAATCACAATCATACAATCATAATCATACAATCACAATCGTACAATCACAATCGTACAATCACAATCGTACAATCACAATCGCACAACCACAATCAGACAATCACAATCGTACAATCACAATCGTACAATCACAATCGCACAAATACAATCTCCCAAATACAATCATACAATCACAATCATACACTCACAATCATACAATCACAATCATACAATCACAATCATGCAATCACAATCATACAATCATAATCATACAATCACAATCGTACAATCACAATCGTACAATCACAATCGTACAATCACAATCGCACAACCACAATCAGAAAATCACAATCGTACAATCACAATCGTACAATCACAATCGCACAAATACAATCTCCCAAATACAATCATACAATCACAATCATACAATCGCAATCACACAATCACAATCATACAATCGCAATCATACAATTACAATCTCCCAAATACAATCTCCCAAATACAATCTCCCAAATAGAATCATACAATCACAATCATACAATCACAATCATACAATCACAATCATACAATCACAATCATACAATCACAATCATACAATCACAATCATACAATCGCAAGCATACAATCACAATCATACAATCTCAATCATACAATCACAATCATACAATCATAATCATACAATTACAATCATACAATCACAATCATACAATCACAATCATACAATCACAATCATACAATCACAATTATGCAATCACATTCATACAATCGCATTCATACAATCGCAATCATACAATCACAATCATACAATCACAATCATACAATCACAATCATAAAATCACAAAAATACAATCATAATCATACAATCACAATCATACAATCACAATCATACAATCACAACCATACAATCAGAATCATACAATTACAATCATACAATCACAATCATACAATCACAATCATACATTCAAAATCATGCAATCACAATCATACAATCGCAATCATACAATTACAACCTCCCAAATACAATCTCCCAAATACAATCTCCCAAATACAATCATACAATCACAATCATACAATCACAATCATACAATCACAATCATACAATCGCAATCATACTATCACAATCATACAATCACAATCATACAATCACAACCATACAATCACAATCATGCAATCACAATCATAAAATCATAATCATACCATCACCATCATACAATTACAATCATATAATCACAATCATGCAATCACAATCATACAATCACAATCATACTATCACAATCATACAATCACAATCATATAATCACAATCATACACTCACAATCATACAATCACAATCATACAATCACAGTCATACAATCAGAATCATACATTCAAAATCATGCAATCACAATCATACAATCACAATCATGCAATCACAATCATACAATCATAATCATACAATCACAATCATACAATCACAATCGTACAATCACAATCGTACAATCACAATCGCACAACCACAATCAGTCAATCACACTCATACAATCACAATCATACAATCACAATCATACAATCACAATCATACAATCACAATCATACAATCACAATCATACAATCACAATCATACTTTCACAATCATACAATCACAATCATACAATCACAATCATACAATCACAATCATACAATCACAATCATACAATCACAATCATACAATCACAATCATACAATCACAACCATACAATCACAATTATGCAATCACATTCATACAATCGCATTCATACAATCGCAATCATGCAATCACAATCATACAATCACAATCATACAATCACAATCATAAAATCACAAAAATACATTCATAATCATACAATCACAATCATACAATCGCAATCATACAATCACAATCATACAATCATAATCCTACAATCACAATCATACGATCGCAATCATACAATCACAATCATACCATCACAATCATACCATCACAATCATACAATCACAATCATACAATCATAATCATACAATTACAATCATACATCACAATCATACAATCACAATCATACAATCGCAAACATACAATCACAATCATACAATCGCAATCATACAATCGCAAACATACAATCACAATCATACAATCGCAATCATAGAGTTACAATCTCCCAAATACAATCTCCCAAATACAATCATGCAATCACAATCATACAGAAACAATCATACAATCACAATCATACTATCACAATCATACAATCACAATCATACAATCACAATCATACAATCACAATCATACAATCACAATCATACAATCACAATCATACAATTACAGTCATACATCGCAATCATACAATTACAATCATACATCACAATCATACAATCACAATCATACAATCGCAATCATACAATTACAATCTCCCAAATACAATCTCCCAAATACAATCTCCCAAATACAATCATACAATCACAATCATACAGTCACAATCATACAATCATAATCATACAATTACAATCATACATCACAATCATACAATCACAATCATACAATCGCAATCATACAATCACAATCATACAATCACAATCATACAATCACAATCATACAATCACAATCATACAATCACAATCATACAATCACAATCATACAATCACAATCATACAATCACAATCATACATTCAAAATCATGCAATCACAATCATACAATCACAATCATGCAATCACAATCATGCAATCACAATCATACAATCATAATCGTACAATCACAATCGTACAATCACAATCGTACAATCACAATCGTACAATCGCAATCATACAATCACAATCATACAATCGCAATCATACAATCGCAAACATACAATCACAATCATACAATCGCAATCATAGAGTTACAATCTCCCAAATACAATCTCCCAAATACAATCTCCCAAATACAATCATGCAATCACAATCATACAGAAACAATCATACAATCACAATTATACTATCACAATCATACAATCACAATCATACAATCACAATCATACAATCACAATCATACAATCACAATCATACAATCACAATCATACAATCACAATCATACAATCACAATCATACTATCACAATCATACAATTACAATCATACATCACAATCATACAATCACAATCATACAATCACAATCATGCAATCACAATCATACAATCATAATCATACAATCACAATCGTACAATCACAATCGTACAATCACAATCGTACAATCACAATCGCACAACCACAATCAGACAATCACAATCGTACAATCACAATCGTACAATCACAATCGCACAAATACAATCTCCCAAATACAATCATACAATCACAATCATACAATCACAATCATACAATCACAATCATGCCATCACAATCATACAATCACAATCATACAATCACAATCATACTTTCACAATCATACTATCACAATCATACAATCACAGTCATACAATAACAATCATACAATCACAATCATACAATCACAATCATACAATCACAATTATGCAATCACAATCATACAATCGCATTCATACAATCGCAATCATACAATCACAATCATACAATCACAATCACACAATCACAATCACACAATCACAATCATACAACCACAATCAGTCAATCACACTCATACAATCACAATCATACAATCACAATCATACAATCACAATCATACAATCACAATCATACAATCACAATCATACTTTCACAATCATACAATCACAATCATACAATCACAATCATACAATCACAATCATACAATCACAATCATACAATCACAATCATACAATCACAATCATACAATCACAATCATACAATCACAATCATACAATCACAATCATACAATCACAATCATACAATCACAATCATACAATCGCAATCACACAATCACAATCATAGAATCTCAATCATACAATCACAATCATACAATCCTAATCATACAATTACAATCATACAATCACAATCATACAATCACAATCATACAATCACAATCATACAATCACAATCATACAATCACAATCATACAATCACAATTATGCAATCACATTCATACAATCGCATTCATACAATCGCAATCATACAATCACAATTATACAATCACAATCATACAATCACAATCATAAAATCACAAAAATACAATCATAATCATACAATCACAATCGTACAATCGCAATCATACAATCACAATCATACAATCATAATCATACAATCACAATCACACGATCGCAATCATACAATCACAATCATACCATCACAATCATACCATCACAATCATAAAATCACAATCATACAATCATAATCATACAATTACAATCATACATCACAATCATACAATCACAATCATACAATCGCAATCATACAATCACAATCACACAATCGCAATCATACAATTACAATCTCCCAAATACAATCTCCCAAATACAATCTCCCAAATACAATCTCCCAAATACAATCATACAATCACAATCATACAATCAAAATCATACAAGCATAATCATACAATTACAATCATACATCACAATCATACAATCGCAATCATACAATCGCAATCATACAATCACAATCATACAATCGCAATCATACAGTTACAATCTCCCAAATACAATCTCCCAAATACAATCATACAATCACAATCATACAGTCACAATCATACAATCACAATCATACTATCACAATCATACAATCACAATCATACAATCACAATCATACAATCACAATCATACAATTACAGTCATACATCGCAATCATACAATTACAATCATACAATCACAATCATACAATCACAATCATACAATCACAATCATACAATCACAATTATGCAATCACAATCATACAATCGCATTCATACAATCGCAATCATACAATCACAATCATACAATCACAATCATAAAATCACAAAAATACAATCATAAACATACAATCACAATCATACAATCGCAATCATACAATCACAATCATACAACCATAATCATACAATCAGAATCATACGATCGCAATCATACAATCACAATCATACCATCACAATCATACCATGACAATCATACAATCACAATCATACAATCATAATCATACAATTACAATCATACATCACAATCATACAATCACAATCATACAATCGCAATCATACAATCACAATCATACAATCACAATTATGCAATCACAATCATACAATCGCATTCATACAATCACAATCATACAATCACAATCATACAATCACAATCATACAATCACAATCATACAATCACAATCATACAATCACAATCATACAATCACAATTATGCAATCACAATCATACAGTCGCATTCATACAATCGCAATCATACAATCACTATCATACAATCACAATCATACAATCACAATCATAAAATCACAAAAATACAATCATAAACATACAATCACAATCGTAAAATCACAATCATACAATCACAATCATACAATCATAATCATACAATCACAATCATACGATCGCAATCATACAATCACAATCATACCATCACAATCATACCATGACAATCATACAATCACAATCATAGAATCATAATCATACAATTACAATCATACATCACAATCATACAATCACAATCATACAATCGCAATCATACAATCACAATCATACAATCGCAATCATACAATTACAATCTCCCAAATACAATCTCCCAAATACAATCTCCGAAATACAATCTCCCAAATACAATCATACAATCACAATCATACAATCACAATCATACAATCACAATCATACAATTACAATCATACAATCACAATCATACAATCACAATCATGCAATCACAATCATACAATCATAATCATACAATCACAATCGTACAATCACAATCGTACAATCACAATCGTACAATCACAATCGCACAACCACAATCAGACAATCACAATCGTACAATCACAATCGTACAATCACAATCGCACAAATACAATCTCCCAAATACAATCATACAATCACAATCATACAATCACAATCATACAATCACAATCATGCAATCACAATCATACAATCATAATCATACAATCACAATCGTACAATCACAATCGTACAATCACAATCGCACAACCACAATCAGACAATCACAATCGTACAATCACAATCGTACAATCACAATCGCACAAATACAATCTCCCAAATACAATCATACAATCACAATCATACAATCGCAATCATACAATCACAATCATACAATCGCAATCATACAATTACAATCTCCCAAATACAATCTCCCAAATACAATCATACAATCACAATCATACAATCACAATCATACAATCACAATCATACAATCACAATCATACAATCACAATCATACAATCACAATCATACAATCACAATCATACAATCACAATCATACAATCGCAAGCATACAATCACAATCATACAATCTCAATCATCCAATCACAATCATACAATCATAATCATACAATTACAATCATACAATCATATTCATACAACCACAATCATACAATCACAATCGTACATTCACAATCGTACAATCACAAACGCACAACCACAATCAGACAATCACACTCATACAATCACAATCATACAATCACAATCATACAATCACAATCATAACATCACAATCATACAATCGCAAACATACAATCGCAATCATACAATCACAATCATACAATCACAATTATGCAATCACAATCATACAATCGCATTCATACAATCACAATCATACAATCACAATTATGCAATCACAATCATACAATCGCATTCATACAATCACAATCATACAATCACAATCATACAATCACAATCATACAATCACAATCATACAATCACAATCATACAATCACAATCGTACAATCACAATCGCACAACCACAATCAGACAATCACAATCGTACAATCACAATCGTACAATCACAATCGCACAAATACAATCTCCCAAATACAATCATACAATCACAATCATACAATCACAATCATACAATCACAATCATACAATCACAATTATGCAATCACAATCATACAATCGCATTCATACAATCACAATCATACAATCACAATCATACAATCACAATCATACAATCACAATCATACAATCACAATCATACAATCACAATTATGCAATCACAATCATACAGTCGCATTCATACAATCGCAATCATACAATCACAATCATACAATCACAATCATAAAATCACAAAAATACAATCATAAACATACAATCACAATCGTAAAATCACAATCATACAATCACAATCATACAATCACAATCATACAATCATAATCATACAATTACAAACATACATCACAATCATACAATCACAATCATACAATCGCAATCATACAATCACAATCATACAATCACAATCATACAGTCACAATAATACAATAACAATCATACTATCACAATCATACAATCACAATCATACAATCACAATCATACAATCACAATCATACAATTACAGTCATACATCGCAATCATACAATTACAATCATACATCACAATCATACAATCACAATCATACAATCGCAATCATACAATCACAATCATACAATCATAATCATACAATTACAATCATACATCACAATCATACAATCACAATCATACAATCGCAATCATACAATCACAATCATACAATCACAATTATGCAATCACAATCATACAATCGCATTCATACAATCACAATCATACAATCACAATCATACAATCACAATCATACAATCACAATCATACAATCACAATCATACAATCACAATCATACAATCACAATTATGCAATCACAATCATACAGTCGCATTCATACAATCGCAATCATACAATCACTATCATACAATCACAATCATACAATCACAATCATAAAATCACAAAAATACAATCATAAACATACAATCACAATCGTAAAATCACAATCATACAATCACAATCATACAATCATAATCATACAATCACAATCATACGATCGCAATCATACAATCACAATCATACCATCACAATCATACCATGACAATCATACAATCACAATCATAGAATCATAATCATACAATTACAATCATACATCACAATCATACAATCACAATCATACAATCGCAATCATACAATCACAATCATACAATCACAATCATACAATTACAATCATACAATCACAATCATACAATCACAATCATGCAATCACAATCATACAATCATAATCATACAATCACAATCGTACAATCACAATCGTACAATCACAATCGTACAATCACAATCGCACAACCACAATCAGACAATCACAATCGTACAATCACAATCGTACAATCACAATCGCACAAATACAATCTCCCAAATACAATCATACAATCACAATCATACAATCACAATCATACAATCACAATCATGCAATCACAATCATACAATCATAATCATACAATCACAATCGTACAATCACAATCGTACAATCACAATCGCACAAATACAATCTCCCAAATACAATCATACAATCACAATCATACAATCGCAATCATACAATCACAATCATACAATCGCAATCATACAATTACAATCTCCCAAATACAATCTCCCAAATACAATCATACAATCACAATCATACAATCACAATCATACAATCACAATCATACAATCACAATCATACAATCACAATCATACAATCACAATCATACAATCACAATCATACAATCACAATCATACAATCGCAAGCATACAATCACAATCATACAATCTCAATCATCCAATCACAATCATACAATCATAATCATACAATTACAATCATACAATCATATTCATACAACCACAATCATACAATCACAATCGTACATTCACAATCGTACAATCACAAACGCACAACCACAATCAGACAATCACACTCATACAATCACAATCATACAATCACAATCATACAATCACAATCATAACATCACAATCATACAATCGCAAACATACAATCGCAATCATACAATCACAATCATACAATCACAATTATGCAATCACAATCATACAATCGCATTCATACAATCACAATCATACAATCACAATTATGCAATCACAATCATACAATCGCATTCATACAATCACAATCATACAATCACAATCATACAATCACAATCATACAATCACAATCATACAATCACAATCATACAATCACAATCGTACAATCACAATCGCACAACCACAATCAGACAATCACAATCGTACAATCACAATCGTACAATCACAATCGCACAAATACAATCTCCCAAATACAATCATACAATCACAATCATACAATCACAATCATACAATCACAATCATACAATCACAATTATGCAATCACAATCATACAATCGCATTCATACAATCACAATCATACAATCACAATCATACAATCACAATCATACAATCACAATCATACAATCACAATCATACAATCACAATTATGCAATCACAATCATACAGTCGCATTCATACAATCGCAATCATACAATCACAATCATACAATCACAATCATAAAATCACAAAAATACAATCATAAACATACAATCACAATCGTAAAATCACAATCATACAATCACAATCATACAATCATAATCATACAATTACAAACATACATCACAATCATACAATCACAATCATACAATCGCAATCATACAATCACAATCATACAATCACAATCATACAGTCACAATAATAAAATAACAATCATACTATCACAATCATACAATCACAATCATACAATCACAATCATACAATCACAATCATACAATTACAGTCATACATCGCAATCATACAATTACAATCATACATCACAATCATACAATCACAATCATACAATCGCAATCATACAATCACAATCATACAATCGCAATCATACAATTACAATCTCCCAAATACAATCTCCCAAATACAATCTCCCAAATACAATCATACAATCACAATCATACAGTCACAATCATACAATCATAATCATACAATTACAATCATACATCACAATCATACAATCACAATCATACAATCGCAATCATACAATCACAATCATACAATCGCAATCATACAATTACAATCTCCCAAATACAATCTCCCAAATACAATCATACAATCACAATCATACAATCACAATCATACAATCACAATCATACTATCACAATCATACAATCACAATCATACAATCACAATCATACAATCACAATCATACAATCACAATCATACAATCACAATCATACAATCACAATCATACAATCACAATCATACAATCACAATCATACAATCACAATCATACAATCACAATCATGCATTCAAAATCATGCAATCACAATCATACAATCACAATCATGCAATCACAATCATACAATCATAATCATACAATCACAATCGTACAATCACAATCGTACAATCACAATCGTACAATCACAATCGCACAACCACAATCAGACAATCACAATCGTACAATCACAATCGTACAATCACAATCGTACAATCACAATCGCACAACCACAATCAGACAATCACAATCGTACAATCACAATCGTACAATCACAATCGTACAATCACAATCGCACAAATACAATCTCCCAAATACAATCATACAATCACAATCATACAATCACAATCATACAATCACAATCATGCAATCACAATCATACAATCATAATCGTACAATCACAATCGTACAATCACAATCGTACAATCACAATCGTACAATCACAATCGCACAACCACAATCAGACAATCACAATCGTACAATCACAATCGTACAATCACAATCGCACAAATACAATCTCCCAAATACAATCATACAATCACAATCATACAATCGCAATCATACAATCACAATCATACAATCGCAATCATACAATTACAATCTCCCAAATACAATCTCCCAAATACAATCATACAATCACAATCATACAATCACAATCATACAATCACAATCATACAATCACAATCATACAATCACAATCATACAATCACAATCATACAATCGCAAGCATACAATCACAATCATACAATCTCAATCATACAATCACAATCATACAACCACAATCAGACAATCACAATCATACAATCACAATCATACAATCACAATTATGCAATCACAATCATACAATCGCATTCATACAATCGCAATCATACAATCACAATCATACAATCACAATCATACAATCACAATCATACAATCACAATCATAAAATCACAAAAATACAATCATAATCATACAATCACAATCATACAATCGCAATCATACAATCACAATCATACAATCATAATCATACGATCACAATCATACGATCGCAGTCATACAATCACAATCATACCATCACAATCATACAATCCCAATCATACAATCATAATCATACAATTAAGATCATACATCACAATCATACAATCACAATCATACAATCGCAATCATACAATAGCAATCATACAATTACAATCTCCCAAATACAATCTCCCAAATACAATCTCCCAAATACAATCATACAGTCACAATCATGCAATCACAATCATACAATCATAATCATACAATCACAATCATACAATCACAATCGTACAATCACAATCGTACAATCACAATCGCACAAACACAATCAGACAATCACAATCATACAATCACAATCATACAATCACAATCATAGAATCACAATCATACTTTCACAATCATACAATCACAATCATACAATCACAATCATACAATCACAGTCATACAATCACAGTCATACAATCACAATCATACTATCACAATCATACAATCACAATCATACAATCACAATCGTACAATCACAATCGTACAATCACAATCGCACAACCACAATCAGACAATCACAATCATACAATCACAATCATACAATCACAATCATACAATCACAATCATTGAATCACAATCATACTTTCACAATCATACAATCACAATCATACAATCACAATCATACAATCACAATCGTACAATCACAATCATACAATCACAGACATACAGTCACAAGCATTCAATCACAATCATACAATCACAATCATACAATCACAATCACAGAATCACAATCATACAATCACAATCGCACAACCACAATCAGACAATCACAATCATACAATCACAATCATACAATCACAATCATACAATCACAATCATACAATCACAATCATACAATCACAATCATACAATCACAATCATGCAATCACAATCATACAATCATATTCATACAACCACAATCATACAATCACAATCGTACATTCACAATCGTACAATCACAAACGCACAACCACAATCAGACAATCACACTCATACAATCACAATCATACAATCACAATCATACAATCACAATCATACAATCACAATCATAACATCACAATCATACAATCGCAAACATACAATCACAATCATACAATCACAATCATACAATCACAATTATGCAATCACAATCATACAATCGCATTCATACAATCACAATCATACAATCAGAATCATACAATCACAATCATACAATCACAATCATACAATCACAATCATACAATCACACTTATGCAATCACAATCATACAATCGCATTCATACAATCGCAATCATACAATCACAATCATACAATCACAATCATAAAATCACAAAAATACAATCATAAACATACAATCACAATCATACAATCGCAATCATACAATCACAATCATACAACCATAATCATACAATCAGAATCATACGATCGCAATCATAGAATCACAATCATACCATCACAATCATACCATGACAATCATACAATCACAATCATACAATCATAATCATACAATTACAATCATACATCACAATCATACAATCACAATCATACAATCGCAATCATACAATCACAATCATACAATCACAATTATGCAATCACAATCATACAATCGCATTCATACAATCACAATCATACAATCACAATCATACAATCACAATCATACAATCACAATCATACAATCACAATTATGCAATCACAATCATACAATCGCATTCATACAATCACAATCATACAATCAGAATCATACAATCACAATCATACATCACAATCATACAATCACAATCATACAATCGCAATCATACAATCACAGTCATACAATCGCAATCATACAATTACAATCTCCCAAATACAATCTCCCAAATACAATCTCCCAAATACAATCATACAATCACAATCATACAGTCACAATCATACAATCATAATCATACAATTACAATCATACATCACAATCATACAATCACAATCATACAATCGCAATCATACAATCACAATCATACAATCGCAATCATACAATTACAATCTCCCAAATACAATCTCCCAAATACAATCTCCCAAATACAATCATACAATCACAATCATACAATCACAATCATACAATCACAATCACTCAATCACAATCATACTATCACAATCATACAATCACAATCATACAATCACAATCATACAATCACAATCATACAATCACAATCATACAATCCCAATCATACATTCAAAATCATGCAATCACAATCATACAGTCACAGTCATGCAATCACAATCATACAATCATAATCATACAATCACAATCATAAAATCACAATCGTACAATCACAATCGTACAATCACAATCGCACAACCACAATCAGACAATCACAATCATACAATCACAATCATACAATCACAATCATAGAATCACAATCATACTTTCACAATCATACAATCACAATCATACAATCACAATCGTACAATCACAATCATACAATCACAATCATACAGTCACAATCATACAATCACAATCATACAATCACAATCATACAATCACAATCATACAATCACAATCATACAATCGCAATCATACAATCGCAATCATACAATCACAATCATACAATCGCAATCATACAATCACAATCATACAATCTCAATCATACAATCACAATCATACAATCACAATCATACAGTCACAATCATGCAATCACAATCATACAATCACAATCATACAATCTCAATCATACAATCACAATCATACAATCATAATCATACAATTACAACCATACATCACAATCATACAATCACAATCATACAATCGCAATCATACAATCACAATCATACAATAACAATCATACAGTCACAATAATACAATAACAATCATACTATCACAATCATACGATCGCAATCATACAATCACAATCATACCATCACAATCATACAATCACAATCATACAATCATAATCATACAATTAAGATCATACATCACAATCATACAATCACAATCATACAATCGCAATCATACAATAGCAATCATACAATTACAATCTCCCAAATACAATCTCCCAAATACAATCTCCCAAATACAATCATACAGTCACAATCATGCAATCACAATCATACAATCATAATCATACAATCACAATCATACAATCACAATCGTACAATCACAATCGTACAATCACAATCGCACAAACACAATCAGACAATCACAATCATACAATCACAATCATACAATCACAATCATAGAATCACAATCATACTTTCACAATCATACAATCACAATCATACAATCACAATCATACAATCACAGTCATACAATCACAGTCATACAATCACAATCATACTATCACAATCATACAATCACAATCATACAATCACAATCGTACAATCACAATCGTACAATCACAATCGCACAACCACAATCAGACAATCACAATCATACAATCACAATCATACAATCACAATCATACAATCACAATCATACAATCACAATCATTGAATCACAATCATACTTTCACAATCATACAATCACAATCATACAATCACAATCATACAATCACAATCGTACAATCACAATCATACAATCACAGACATACAGTCACAAGCATTCAATCACAATCATACAATCACAATCATACAATCACAATCACAGAATCACAATCATACAATCACAATCGCACAACCACAATCAGACAATCACAATCATACAATCACAATCATACAATCACAATCATACAATCACAATCATACAATCACAATCATACAATCACAATCATACAATCACAATCATACAATCACAATCATGCAATCACAATCATACAATCATATTCATACAACCACAATCATACAATCACAATCGTACATTCACAATCGTACAATCACAAACGCACAACCACAATCAGACAATCACACTCATACAATCACAATCATACAATCACAATCATACAATCACAATCATAACATCACAATCATACAATCGCAAACATACAATCACAATCATACAATCACAATCATACAATCACAATTATGCAATCACAATCATACAATCGCATTCATACAATCACAATCATACAATCAGAATCATACAATCACAATCATACAATCACAATCATACAATCACAATCATACAATCACACTTATGCAATCACAATCATACAATCGCATTCATACAATCGCAATCATACAATCACAATCATACAATCACAATCATAAAATCACAAAAATACAATCATAAACATACAATCACAATCATACAATCGCAATCATACAATCACAATCATACAACCATAATCATACAATCAGAATCATACGATCGCAATCATACAATCACAATCATACCATCACAATCATACCATGACAATCATACAATCACAATCATACAATCATAATCATACAATTACAATCATACATCACAATCATACAATCACAATCATACAATCGCAATCATACAATCACAATCATACAATCACAATTATGCAATCACAATCATACAATCGCATTCATACAATCACAATCATACAATCACAATCATACAATCACAATCATACAATCACAATCATACAATCACAATTATGCAATCACAATCATACAATCGCATTCATACAATCACAATCATACAATCAGAATCATACAATCACAATCATACATCACAATCATACAATCACAATCATACAATCGCAATCATACAATCACAGTCATACAATCGCAATCATACAATCTCAATCATACAATCACAATCATACAATCATAATCATACAATTACAATCATACATCACAATCATACAATCACAATCATACAATCGCAATCATACAATCACAATCATACAATCGCAATCATACAATTACAATCTCCCAAATACAATCTCCCAAATACAATCTCCCAAATACAATCATACAATCACAATCATACAATCACAATCATACAATCACAATCACTCAATCACAATCATACTATCACAATCATACAATCACAATCATACAATCACAATCATACAATCACAATCATACAATCACAATCATACAATCCCAATCATACATTCAAAATCATGCAATCACAATCATACAGTCACAGTCATGCAATCACAATCATACAATCATAATCATACAATCACAATCATAAAATCACAATCGTACAATCACAATCGTACAATCACAATCGCACAACCACAATCAGACAATCACAATCATACAATCACAATCATACAATCACAATCATAGAATCACAATCATACTTTCACAATCATACAATCACAATCATACAATCACAATCGTACAATCACAATCATACAATCACAATCATACAATCGCAATCATACAATCGCAATCATACAATCACAATCATACAATCGCAATCATACAATCACAATCATACAATCTCAATCATACAATCACAATCATACAATCACAATCATACAGTCACAATCATGCAATCACAATCATACAATCACAATCATACAATCTCAATCATACAATCACAATCATACAATCATAATCATACAATTACAACCATACATCACAATCATACAATCACAATCATACAATCGCAATCATACAATCACAATCATACAATAACAATCATACAGTCACAATAATACAATAACAATCATACTATCACAATCATACAATCACAATCATACAATCACAATCATACAATCACAATCATACAATTACAGTCATACATCGCAATCATACAATTACAATCATACATCACAATCATACAATCACAATCATACAATCGCAATCATACAATCACAATCATACAATCGCAATCATACAATTACAATCTCCCAAATACAATCTCCCAAATACAATCTCCCAAATACAATCATACAATCACAATCATACAATCGCAATCATACAATTACAATCTCCCAAATACAATCATACAATCACAATCATACAATCACAATCATACAATCACAATCATACAATCACAATCATACTATCACAATCATACAATCACAATCATACAATCACAATCATACAATCACAATCATACAATCACAATCATACAATCACAATCATGCATTCAAAATCATGCAATCACAATCATACAATCACAATCATGCAATCACAATCATACAATCATAATCATACAATCACAATCGTACAATCACAATCGTACAATCACAATCGCACAAATACAATCTCCCAAATACAATCATACAATCACAATCATACAATCACAATCATACAATCACAATCATGCAATCACAATCATACAATCATAATCATACAATCACAATCGTACAATCACAATCGTACAATCACAATCGTACAATCACAATCGCACAACCACAATCAGACAATCACAATCGTACAATCACAATCGTACAATCACAATCGCACAAATACAATCTCCCAAATACAATCATACAATCACAATCATACAATCGCAATCATACAATCACAATCATACAATCGCAATCATACAATTACAATCTCCCAAATACAATCTCCCAAATACAATCATACAATCACAATCATACAATCACAATCATACAATCACAATCATACAATCAAAATCATACAATCACAATCATACAATCGCAAGCATACAATCACAATCATACAATCTCAATCATACAATCACAATCATACAACCACAATCAGACAATCACAATCATACAATCACAATCATACAATCACAATTATGCAATCACAATCGTACAATCGCATTCATACAATCGCAATCATACAATCACAATCATACAATCACAATCATACAATCACAATCATAAAATCACAAAAATACAATCATAATCATACAATCACAATCATACAATCATAATCATACAATTAAGATCATACATCACAATCATACAATCACAATCATACAATCATAATCATACAATCACAATCATACAATCACAATCGTACAATCACAATCGTACAATCACAATCGCACAAACACAATCAGACAATCACAATCATACAATCACAATCATACAATCACAATCATAGAATCACAATCATAGAATCACAATCATACTTTCACAATCATACAATCACAATCATACAATCACAATCATACAATCACAGTCATACAATCACAGTCATACAATCACAATCATACTATCACAATCATACAATCACAATCGTACAATCACAATCGTACAATCACAATCGTACAATCACAATCGCACAACCACAATCAGACAATCACAATCATACAATCGCAATCATACAATCACAATCATACAATCACAATCATAGAATCACAATCATACTTTCACAATCATACAATCACAATCATACAATCACAATCATACAATCACAATCGTACAATCACAATCATACAATCACAGACATACAGTCACAAGCATTCAATCACAATCATACAATCACAATCATACAATCACAATCATGCAATCACAATCATACAATCATATTCATACAACCACAATCATACAATCACAATCGTACATTCACAATCGTACAATCACAAACGCACAACCACAATCAGACAATCACACTCATACAATCACAATCATACAATCACAATCATACAAACACAATCATAACATCACAATCATACAATCGCAAACATACAATCACAATCATACAATCACAATCATACAATCACAATCATGCAATCACAATCATACAATCATATTCATACAACCACAATCATACAATCACAATCGTACATTCACAATCGTACAATCACAAACGCACAACCACAATCAGACAATCACACTCATACAATCACAATCATACAATGACAATCATACAAACACAATCATAACATCACAATCATACAATCGCAAACATACAATCACAATCATACAATCACAATCATACAATCACAATTATGCAATCACAATCATACAATCGCATTCATACAATCACAATCATACAATCACAATCATACAATCACAATCATACAATCACAATCATACAATCACAATCATACAATCACAATCATACAATCACAATTATGCAATCACAATCATACAATCGCATTCATACAATCGCAATCATACAATCACAATCATACAATCACAATCATACAATCACAATCATAAAATCACAAAAATACAATCATAAACATACAATCACAATCATACAATCGCAATCATACAATCACAATCATACAACCATAATCATACAATCAGAATCAAACGATCGCAATCATACAATCACAATCATACCATCACAATCATACCATGACAATCATACAATCACAATCATACAATCATAATCATACAATTACAATCATACATCACAATCATACAATCACAATCATACAATCGCAATCATACAATCACAATCATACAATCACAATTATGCAATCACAATCATACAATCGCATTCATACAATCACAATCATACAATCACAATCATACAATCACAATCATACAATCACAATCATACAATCACAATCATACAATCACAATCATACAATCACAATCATACAATCACAATTATGCAATCACAATCATACAGTCGGATTCATACAATCGCAATCATACAATCACAATCATACAATCACAATCATACAATCACAATCATAAAATCACAAAAATACAATCATAAACATACAATCACAATCGTAAAATCACAATCATGCAATCACAATCATACAATCATAATCATACAATCACAATCATACGATCGCAATCATACAATCACAATCATACCATCACAATCATACCATGACAATCATACAATCACAATCATACAATCATAATCATACAATTACAATCATACATCACAATCATACAATCACAATCATACAGTCGCAATCATATAATCACAATCGTACAATCGCAATCATACAATTACAATCTCCCAAATACAATCTCCCAAATACAATCTCCCAAATACAATCTCCCAAATACAATCATACAATCACAATCATACAATCACAATCATACAATCACAATCATACAATCACAATCATACTATCACAATCATACAATCACAATCATACAATCACAATCATACAATCACAATCATACAATCAGAATCATACAATCACAATCATACAATCACAATCATACAATCACAATCATACATTCAAAATCATGCAATCACAATCATACAATTACAGTCATACATCGCAATCATACAATTACAATCATACATCACAATCATACAATCACAATCATACAATCGCAATCATACAATCACAGTTATACAATCACAATCATACAATTACAATCTCCCAAATACAATCTCCCAAATACAATCTTCCAAATACAGTCATACAATCACAATCGTACAATCACAATCATACAATCACAATCATACAGTCACAATCATACAATCACAATCATACAATCACAATCATACAATCACAATCATACAATCACAATCATACAATCACAATCATACAATCGCAATCATACAATCACAATCATACAATCGCAATCATACAATCACAATCATACAATCTCAATCATACAATCACAATCATACAATCACAATCATACAGTCACAATCATGCAATCACAATCATACAATCACAATCATACAATCTCAATCATACAATCACAATCATACAATCATAATCATACAATTACAAACATACATCACAATCATACAATCACAATCATACAATCGCAATCATACAATCACAATCATACAATCACAATCATACCGTCACAATAATACAATAACAATGATACGATCACAATCATACAATCACAATCATACAATCACAGTCATACAATCACAATCATACAATCACAATCATACAATCGCAATCATACAATCACAATCATACAATCACAATTATGCAATCACAATCATACAATCGCATTCATACAATCACAATCATACAATCACAATCATACAATCACAATCATACAATCACAATCATACAATCACAATCTTACAATCACAATCATACAATCAGAATTATGCAATCACAATCATACAGTCGCATTCATACAATCGCAATCATACAATCACAATCATACAATCACAATCATACAATCACAATCATAAAATCACAAAAATACAATCATAAACATACAATCACAATCGTAAAATCACAATCATACAATCACAATCATACAATCATAATCATACAATCACAATCATACGATCGCAATCATACAATCACAATCATACCATCACAATCATACCATGACAATCATACAATCACAATCATACAATCATAATCATACAATTACAATCATACATCACAATCATACAATCACAATCATACAATCGCAATCATACAATTACAATCTCCCAAATACAATCTCCCAAATACAATCTCCCAAATACAATCTCCCAAATACAATCATACAATCACAATCATACAATCACAATCATACAATCACAATCATACAATCACAATCATACTATCACAATCATACAATCACAATCATACAATCACAATCATACAATCAGAATCATACAATCACAATCATACAATCACAATCATACAATCACAATCATACATTCAAAATCATGCAATCACAATCATACAATTACAGTCATACATCGCAATCATACAATTACAATCATACATCACAATCATACAATCACAATCATACATCACAATCATACAATCACAATCATACAATCGCAATCATACAATCACAGTTATACAATCACAATCATACAATTACAATCTCCCAAATACAATCTCCCAAATACAATCTTCCAAATACAGTCATACAATCACAATCGTACAATCACAATCATACAATCACAATCATACAGTCACAATCATACAATCACAATCATACAATCACAATCATACAATCACAATCATACAATCACAATCATACAATCACAATCATACAATCGCAATCATACAATCACAATCATACAATCGCAATCATACAATCACAATCATACAATCTCAATCATACAATCACAATCATACAATCACAATCATACAGTCACAATCATGCAATCACAATCATACAATCACAATCATACAATCTCAATCATACAATCACAATCATACAATCATAATCATACAATTACAAACATACATCACAATCATACAATCACAATCATACAATCGCAATCATACAATCACAATCATACAATCACAATCATACCGTCACAATAATACAATAACAATGATACGATCACAATCATACAATCACAATCATACAATCACAGTCATACAATCACAATCATACAATCACAATCATACAATCGCAATCATACAATCACAATCATACAATCACAATTATGCAATCACAATCATACAATCGCATTCATACAATCACAATCATACAATCACAATCATACAATCACAATCATACAATCACAATCATACAATCACAATCTTACAATCACAATCATACAATCACAATTATGCAATCACAATCATACAGTCGCATTCATACAATCGCAATCATACAATCACAATCATACAATCACAATCATACAATCACAATCATAAAATCACAAAAATACAATCATAAACATACAATCACAATCGTAAAATCACAATCATACAATCACAATCATACAATCATAATCATACAATCACAATCATACGATCGCAATCATACAATCACAATCATACCATCACAATCATACCATGACAATCATACAATCACAATCATACAATCATAATCATACAATTACAATCATACATCACAATCATACAATCACAATCATACAATCGCAATCATACAATCACAATCATACAATCGCAATCATACAATTACAATCTCCCAAATACAATCTCCCAAATACAATCTCCCAAATACAATCTCCCAAATACAATCATACAATCACAATCATACAATCACAATCATACAATCACAATCATACAATCACAATCATACTATCACAATCATACAATCACAATCATACAATCACAATCATACAATCAGAATCATACAATCACAATCATACAATCACAATCATACAATCACAATCATACATTCAAAATCATGCAATCACAATCATACAATTACAGTCATACATCGCAATCATACAATTACAATCATACATCACAATCATACAATCACAATCATACAATCGCAATCATACAATCACAGTCATACAATCGCAATCATACAATTACAATCTCCCAAATACAATCTCCCAAATACAATCATACAATCACAATCGTACAATCACAATCATACAATCACAATCATACAGTCACAATCATACAATCACAATCATACAATCACAATCATACAATCACAATCATACAATCACAATCATACAATCACAATCATACAATCGCAATCATACAATCACAATCATACAATCGCAATCATACAATCACAATCATACAATCTCAATCATACAATCACAATCATACAATCACAATCATACAGTCACAATCATGCAATCACAATCATACAATCACAATCATACAATCTCAATCATACAATCACAATCATACAATCATAATCATACAATTACAAACATACATCACAATCATACAATCACAATCATACAATCGCAATCATACAATCACAATCATACAATCACAATAATACAATAACAATGATACTATCACAATCATACAATCACAATCATACAATCACAATCATACAATCACAATCATACAATTACAGTCATACATCGCAATCACACAATTACAATCATACATCACAATCATACAATCACAATCATACAATCACAATCATACAATCATAATCATACAATCACAATCATACAATCACAATCGTACAATCACAATCGTACAATCACAATAGCACAACCACAATCAGACAATCACAATCATACAATCACAATCATACAATCACAATCATAGAATCACAATCATACTTTCACAATCATACAATCACAATCATACAATCACAATCGTACAATCACAATCATACAATCACAATCATACAGTCACAATCATACAATCACAATCATACAATCACAATCATACAATCGCAATCATACAATCACAATCATACAATCGCAATCATACAATCACAATCATACAACCTCAATCATACAATCACAATCATACAATCACAATCATACAGTCACAGTCATGCAATCACAATCATACAATCTCAATCATACAATCACAATCATACAATCATAATCATACAATTACAAACATACATCACAATCATACAATCACAATCTCCCAAATACAATCTCCCAAATACAATCATACAATCACAATCATACAATCACAATCATACAATCACAATCATACTATCACAATCATACAATCACAATCATACAATCACAATCATACAATCACAATCATACAATCACAATCATACAATCACAATCATACAATCACAATCATGCATTCAAAATCATGCAATCACAATCATACAATCACAATCATGCAATCACAATCATACAATCACAATCGTACAATCACAATCGTACAATCACAATCGTACAATCACAATCGCACAACCACAATCAGACAATCACAATCGTACAATCACAATCGTACAATCACAATCGCACAAATACAATCTCCCAAATACAATCATACAATCACAATCATACACTCACAATCATACAATCACAATCATACAATCACAATGATGCAATCACAATCATACAATCATAATCATACAATCACAATCGTACAATCACAATCGTACAATCACAATCGTACAATCACAATCGCACAACCACAATCAGAAAATCACAATCGTACAATCACAATCGTACAATCACAATCGCACAAATACAATCTCCCAAATACAATCATACAATCACAATCATACAATCGCAATCATACAATCACAATCATACAATCGCAATCATACAATTACAATCTCCCAAATACAATCTCCCAAATACAATCTCCCAAATACAATCATACAATCACAATCATACAATCACAATCATACAATCACAATCATACAATCACAATCATACAATCACAATCATACAATCACAATCATACAATCACAATCATACAATCGCAAGCATACAATCACAATCATACAATCTCAATCATACAATCACAATCATACAATCATAATCATACAATTACAATCATACAATCACAATCATACAATCACAATCATACAATCACAATCATACAATCACAATTATGCAATCACATTCATACAATCGCATTCATACAATCGCAATCATACAATCACAATCATACAATCACAATCATACAATCACAATCATACAATCACAACCATAAAATCACAAAAATACAATCATAATCATACAATCACAATCATACAATCACAATCATACAATCACAACCATACAATCAGAATCATACAATTACAATCATACAATCACAATCATACAATCACAATCATACATTCAAAATCATGCAATCACAATCATACAATCGCAATCATACAATTACAACCTCCCAAATACAATCTCCCAAATACAATCTCCCAAATACAATCATACAATCACAATCATACAATCACAATCATACAATCACAATCATACAATCGCAATCATACTATCACAATCATACAATCGCAATCATACAATTACAATCTCCGAAATACAATCTCCCAAATACAATCATACAATCACAATCATACAATCACAATCATACAATCACAATCATACTATCACAATCATACAATCACAATCATACAATCACAATCATACAATCACAATCATACAATCACAATCATACAATCGCAATCATACAATCACAATCATACAATCACAATCATACAATCACAATCATACAATCACAATCATGCATTCAAAATCATGCAATCACAATCATACAATCACAATCATGCAATCACAATCATACAATCATAATCATACAATCACAATCGTACAATCACAATCGTACAATCACAATCGTACAATCACAATCGCACAACCACAATCAGACAATCACAATCGTACAATCACAATCGTACAATCACAATCGCACAAATACAATCTCCCAAATACAATCATACAATCACAATCATACACTCACAATCATACAATCACAATCATACAATCACAATCATGCAATCACAATCATACAATCATAATCATACAATCACAATCATACAATCACAATCATACAATCACAATCATACAATCGCAAGCATACAATCACAATCATACAATCTCAATCATACAATCACAATCATACAATCATAATCATACAATTACAATCATACAATCACAATCATACAATCACAATCATACAATCACAATCATACAATCACAATTATGCAATCACATTCATACAATCGCATTCATACAATCGCAATCATACAATCACAATCATACAATCACAATCATACAATCACAATCATAAAATCACAAAAATACAATCATAATCATACAATCACAATCATACAATCACAATCATACAATCACAACCATACAATCAGAATCATACAATTACAATCATACAATCACAATCATACAATCACAATCATACATTCAAAATCATGCAATCACAATCATACAATCGCAATCATACAATTACAACCTCCCAAATACAATCTCCCAAATACAATCTCCCAAATACAATCATACAATCACAATCATACAATCACAATCATACAATCACAATCATACAATCGCAATCATACTATCACAATCATACAATCACAATCATACAATCACAACCATACAATCACAATCATGCAATCACAATCATAAAATCATAATCATACCATCACCATCATACAATTACAATCATATAATCACAATCATGCAATCACAATCATACAATCACAATCATACTATCACAATCATACAATCACAATCATATAATCACAATCATACACTCACAATCATACAATCACAATCATACAATCACAGTCATACAATCAGAATCATACATTCAAAATCATGCAATCACAATCATACAATCACAATCATGCAATCACAATCATACAATCATAATCATACAATCACAATCATACAATCACAATCGTACAATCACAATCGTACAATCACAATCGCACAACCACAATCAGTCAATCACACTCATACAATCACAATCATACAATCACAATCATACAATCACAATCATACAATCACAATCATACAATCACAATCATACAATCACAATCATACTTTCACAATCATACAATCACAATCATACAATCACAATCATACAATCACAATCATACAATCACAATCATACAATCACAATCATACAATCACAATCATACAATCACAACCATACAATCACAATTATGCAATCACATTCATACAATCGCATTCATACAATCGCAATCATGCAATCACAATCATACAATCACAATCATACAATCACAATCATAAAATCACAAAAATACATTCATAATCATACAATCACAATCATACAATCGCAATCATACAATCACAATCATACAATCATAATCCTACAATCACAATCATACGATCGCAATCATACAATCACAATCATACCATCACAATCATACCATCACAATCATACAATCACAATCATACAATCATAATCATACAATTACAATCATACATCACAATCATACAATCACAATCATACAATCGCAAACATACAATCACAATCATACAATCGCAATCATACAATCGCAAACATACAATCACAATCATACAATCGCAATCATAGAGTTACAATCTCCCAAATACAATCTCCCAAATACAATCATGCAATCACAATCATACAGAAACAATCATACAATCACAATCATACTATCACAATCATACAATCACAATCATACAATCACAATCATACAATCACAATCATACAATCACAATCATACAATCACAATCATACAATTACAGTCATACATCGCAATCATACAATTACAATCATACATCACAATCATACAATCACAATCATACAATCGCAATCATACAATTACAATCTCCCAAATACAATCTCCCAAATACAATCTCCCAAATACAAACATACAATCACAATCATACAGTCACAATCATACAATCATAATCATACAATTACAATCATACATCACAATCATACAATCACAATCATACAATCGCAATCATACAATCACAATCATACAATCACAATCATACAATCACAATCATACAATCACAATCATACAATCACAATCATACAATCACAATCATACAATCACAATCATACAATCACAATCATACAATCACAATCATACATTCAAAATCATGCAATCACAATCATACAATCACAATCATGCAATCACAATCATGCAATCACAATCATACAATCATAATCGTACAATCACAATCGTACAATCACAATCGTACAATCACAATCGTACAATCGCAATCATACAATCACAATCATACAATCGCAATCATACAATCGCAAACATACAATCACAATCATACAATCGCAATCATAGAGTTACAATCTCCCAAATACAATCTCCCAAATACAATCTCCCAAATACAATCATGCAATCACAATCATACAGAAACAATCATACAATCACAATTATACTATCACAATCATACAATCACAATCATACAATCACAATCATACAATCACAATCATACAATCACAATCATACAATCACAATCATACAATCACAATCATACAATCACAATCATACTATCACAATCATACAATTACAATCATACATCACAATCATACAATCACAATCATACAATCACAATCATGCAATCACAATCATACAATCATAATCATACAATCACAATCGTACAATCACAATCGTACAATCACAATCGTACAATCACAATCGCACAACCACAATCAGACAATCACAATCGTACAATCACAATCGTACAATCACAATCGCACAAATACAATCTCCCAAATACAATCATACAATCACAATCATACAATCACAATCATACAATCACAATCATGCCATCACAATCATACAATCACAATCATACAATCACAATCATACTTTCACAATCATACTATCACAATCATACAATCACAGTCATACAATAACAATCATACAATCACAATCATACAATCACAATCATACAATCACAATTATGCAATCACAATCATACAATCGCATTCATACAATCGCAATCATACAATCACAATCATACAATCACAATCACACAATCACAATCACACAATCACAATCATACAACCACAATCAGTCAATCACACTCATACAATCACAATCATACAATCACAATCATACAATCACAATCATACAATCACAATCATACAATCACAATCATACTTTCACAATCATACAATCACAATCATACAATCACAATCATACAATCACAATCATACAATCACAATCATACAATCACAATCATACAATCACAATCATACAATCACAATCATACAATCACAATCATACAATCACAATCATACAATCACAATCATACAATCACAATCATACAATCGCAATCACACAATCACAATCATAGAATCTCAATCATACAATCACAATCATACAATCCTAATCATACAATTACAATCATACAATCACAATCATACAATCGCAATCATACAATCGCAATCATACAATCACAATCATACAATCACAATCATACAATCACAATCATACAATCACAATCATACAATCACAATTATGCAATCACATTCATACAATCGCATTCATACAATCGCAATCATACAATCACAATTATACAATCACAATCATACAATCACAATCATAAAATCACAAAAATACAATCATAATCATACAATCACAATCATACAATCGCAATCATACAATCACAATCATACAATCATAATCATACAATCACAATCACACGATCGCAATCATACAATCACAATCATACCATCACAATCATACCATCACAATCATAAAATCACAATCATACAATCATAATCATACAATTACAATCATACATCACAATCATACAATCACAATCATACAATCGCAATCATACAATCACAATCACACAATCGCAATCATACAATTACAATCTCCCAAATACAATCTCCCAAATACAATCTCCCAAATACAATCTCCCAAATACAATCATACAATCACAATCATACAATCAAAATCATACAAGCATAATCATACAATTACAATCATACATCACAATCATACAATCGCAATCATACAATCGCAATCATACAATCACAATCATACAATCGCAATCATACAGTTACAATCTCCCAAATACAATCTCCCAAATACAATCATACAATCACAATCATACAGTCACAATCATACAATCACAATCATACTATCACAATCATACAATCACAATCATACAATCACAATCATACAATCACAATCATACAATTACAGTCATACATCGCAATCATACAATTACAATCATACATCACAATCATACAATCACAATCATACAATCGCAATCATACAGTCACAATCATACAATCGCAATCATACAATTACAATCTCCCAAATACAATCTCCCAAATACAATCTCCCAAATACAATCATACAATCACAATCATACAGTCACAATCATACAGTCACAATCATACAATCATAATCATACAATCGCAATCATACAATTACAATCTCCCAAATACAATCTCCCAAATACAATCATACAATCACAATCATACAATCACAATCATACTTTCACAATCATACAATCACAATCATACAATCACAATCATGCAATCACAGTCATACAATCACAGTCATACAATCATAATCATACAATTACAATCATACATCACAATCATACAATCACAATCATACAATCGCAATCATACAATCACAATCATACAATCGCAATCATACAATTACAATCTCCCAAATACAATCTCCCAAATACAATCAAACAATCACAATCATACAATCACAATCATACAATCACAATCATTCAATCACAATCATTCTTACACAATCATACAATCACAATCATACAATCATAATCAGACAATTACAATCATACATCACAATCATACAATCACAATCATACAATCACAATCATACAATCACAATCATACAATCACAATCATACAATCACAATCATACAATCACAATCATACAATCACAATCATAAAATCACAATCATACAATCACAATCATACAATCACATTCATACAATCGCAAGCATACAATCACAATCATACAATCTCAATCATACAATCACAATCATACAATCATAATCATACAATTACAATCATACATCACAATCATACAATCACAATCATACAATCGCAATCACACAATTACAATATCCCAAATACAATCTCCCAAATACAATCATACAATCACAATCATACAATCACAATCATACAATCACAATCATACAATCACAATCATACAATCACAATCATACAATCGCATTCATACAATCGCAATCATACAATCACAATCATACAATCGCAATCATGCAATTACAATCTCCCAAATACAATCTCCCAAATACAATCACCCAAATACAATCATACAATCACAATCATACAATCATAATCATACAATCACAATCATACAATCACAATCATACAATCACAATCATACTATCACAATCATACAATCACAATCATACAATCACAATCATACAATCACAATCATACAATCACAATCATACAATCACAATCATACAATCACAATCATACAATCACAATCATACAATCACAATCATACATTCAAATTCATGGAATCACAATCATACAATCACAATCATGCAATCACAATCATACAATCATAATCATACAATCACAATCATACAATCACAATCGTACAATCACAATCGTACAATCACAATCGCACAACCACAATCAGACAATCACAATCATACAATCACAATCATACAATCACAATCATACAATCACAACCATACAATCACAATCATGCAATCACAATCATGCAATCACAATCATACAATCACAATCATACAATCACAATCATACAATCACAATCATACAATCACAGTCATACAATAACAATCATACAATCACAATCATACAATCACAATCATACAATCACAATTATGCAATCACAATCATACAATCGCATTCATACAATCGCAATCATACAATCACAATCATACAATCACAATCACACAATCACAATCATACAACCACAATCAGTCAATCACACTCATACAATCACAATCATACAATCACAATCATACAATCACAATCATACAATCACAATCATACAATCACAATCATACTTTCACAATCATACAATCACAATCATACAATCGCAATCATACAATCACAATCATACAATCACAATCATACAATCACAATCATAAAATCACAAAAATACAATCATAATCATACAATCACAATCATACAATCGCAATCATACAATCACAATCATACAATCATAATCATACAATCACAATCACACGATCGCAATCATACAATCACAATCATACCATCACAATCATACCATCACAATCATAAAATCACAATCATACAATCATAATCATACAATTACAATCATACATCACAATCATACAATCACAATCATACAATCGCAATCATACAATCACAATCACACAATCGCAATCATACAATTACAATCTCCCAAATACAATCTCCTAAATACAATCTCCCAAATACAATCATACAATCACAATCATACAATCAAAATCATACAATCATAATCATACAATTACAATCATACATCACAATCATACAATCGCAATCATACAATCGCAATCATACAATCACAATCATACAATCGCAATCATACAGTTACAATCTCCCAAATACAATCTCCCAAATACAATCATACAATCACAATCATACAGTCACAATCACACAATCACAATCATACTATCACAATCACACAATCACAATCATACAATCACAATCATACAATCACAATCATACAATTACAGTCATACATCGCAATCATACAATTACAATCGTACATCACAATCATACAATCACAATCATACAATCACAATCATACAATCACAATCATACAATCACAATCATACATTCAAATTCATGGAATCACAATCATACAATCACAATCATGCAATCACAATCATACAATCATAATCATACAATCACAATCATACAATCACAATCGTACAATCACAATCGTACAATCACAATCGCACAACCACAATCAGACAATCACAATCATACAATCACAATCATACAATCACAATCATACAATCACAATCATACAATCACAATCATGCAATCACAATCATACAATCATATTCATACAACCACGATCATACAATCACAATCGTACATTCACAATCGCACAATCACAAACGCACAACCACAATCAGACAATCACACTCATACAATCACAATCATACAATCACAATCATACAGTCACAATCATAACATCACAGTCATACAATCGCAGACATACAATCGCAATCATACAATCACAATCATACAATCTCAATCATACAATCACAATCATACAATCATAATCATACAATTACAATCATACATCACAATCATACAATCACAATCATACAATCGCAATCATACAATCACAATCATACAATCGCAATCATACAATCACAATCATACAATCTCAATAATACAATCACAATCATACATTCATAATCATACAATTACAATCATACATCACAATCATACAATCACAATCATACAATCGCAATCATACAATCACAATCATACAATCGCAATCATACAATTACAATCTCCGAAATACAATCCCCCAAATACAATCATACAATCACAATCATACAATCACAATCATACAATCACAATCATACAATCACAATCATACAATCATAATCATACAATCACAATCATACTTTCACAATCATACAATCACAATCATACAATCACAATCATACAATCACAATCATACAATCACAATCATACAACCACAATCATACAATCACAATCATTCAATCATAATCATACAATCACAATCATACTTTCACAATCATACAATCACAATCATACAATCACAATCATACAATCACAATCATACAATCGCAATCATACAATCACAATCATACAATCGCAATCATACAATCGCAATCATGCAATCGCAATCATACAATCACAATCATACAATATCAATCATACAATCACAATCATACAACCACAATCAGACAATCACAATCATACAATCACAATCATACAATCACAATTATGCAATCACAGTCATACAATCGCATTCATACAATCGCAATCATACAATCACAATCATACAATCACAATCATACAATCACAATCATACAATCACAATCATACAATCACAATCATACAATTACAGTCATACATCGCAATCATACAATTACAATCATACATCACAATCATACAATCACAATCATACAATCGCAATCATACAGTCACAATCATACAATTGCAATCATACAATTACAATCTCCCAAATACAATCTCCCAAATACAATCTCCCAAATACAATCTCCCAAATACAATCTCCCAAATACAATCATACAATCACAATCATACAGTCACAATCATACAGTCACAATCATACAATCATAATCATACAATCGCAATCATACAATTACAATCTCCCAAATACAATCTCCTAAATACAATCATACAATCACAATCATACAATCACAATCATACTTTCACAATCATACAATCACAATCATACAATCACAATCATACAATCACAGTCATACAATCACAGTCATACAATCATAATCATACAATTACAATCATACATCACAATCATACAATCACAATCATACAATCGCAATCATACAATCACAATCATACAATCGCAATCATACAATTACCATCTCCCAAATACAATCTCCCAAATACAATCAAACAATCACAATCATACAATCACAATCATACAATCACAATCATTCAATCACAATCATTCTATCACAATCATACAATCACAATCATACAATCATAATCATACAATTACAATCATACATCACAATCATACAATCACAATCATACAATCACAATCATACAATCACAGTCATACAATCACAGTCATACAATCACAATCATACTATCACAATCATACAATCACAATCGTACAATCACAATCGTACAATCACAATCATACAATCACAATCATACAATCACAATCATACAATCACAATCATACAATCACAATCATACAATCACAATCATACAATCACAATCATACAATCACAATCATACAATCACAATCATACAATCACATTCATACAATCGCAAGCATACAATCACAATCATACAATCTCAATCATACAATCACAATCATACAATTACAATCATACATCACAATCATACAATCACAATCATACAATCGCAATCACACAATTACAATATCCCAAATACAATCTCCCAAATACAATCATACAATCACAATCATACAATCACAATCATACAATCACAATCATACAATCACAATCATACAATCGCATTCATACAATCGCAATCATACAATCACAATCATACAATCGCAATCATGCAATTACAATCTCCCAAATACAATCTCCCAAATACAATCACCCAAATACAATCATACAATCACAATCATACAATCATAATCATACAATCACAATCATACAATCACAATCATACAATCACAATCATACTATCACAATCATACAATCACAATCATACAATCACAATCATACAATCACAATCATACAATCACAATCATACAATCACAATCATACAATCACAATCATACAATCACAATCATACAATCACAATCATACAATCACAATCATACATTCAAATTCATGGAATCACAATCATACAATCACAATCATGCAATCACAATCATACAATCATAATCATACAATCACAATCATACAATCACAATCGTACAATCACAATCGTACAATCACAATCGCACAACCACAATCAGACAATCACAATCATACAATCACAATCATACAATCACAATCATACAATCACAATCATACAATCACAATCATGCAATCACAATCATGCAATCACAATCATACAATCACAATCATACAATCACAATCATACAATCACAATCATACAATCACAGTCATACAATAACAATCATACAATCACAATCATACAATCACAATCATACAATCACAATTATGCAATCACAATCATACAATCGCATTCATACAATCGCAATCATACAATCACAATCATACAATCACAATCACACAATCACAATCATACAACCACAATCAGTCAATCACACTCATACAATCACAATCATACAATCACAATCATACAATCACAATCATACAATCACAATCATACAATCACAATCATACAATCACAATCATACTTTCACAATCATACAATCACAATCATACAATCACAATCATACAATCACAATCATACAATCACAATCATACAATCACAATCATACAATCACAATCATACAATCACAATCATACAATCGCAATCATACAATCACAATCATAGAATCTCAATCATACAATCACAATCATACAATCCTAATCATACAATTACAATCATACAATCACAATCATACAATCACAATCATACAATCACAATCATACAATCACAATCATACAATCACAATTATGCAATCACATTCATACAATCGCATTCATACAATCGCAATCATACAATCACAATCATACAATCACAATCATACAATCACAATCATAAAATCACAAAAATACAATCATAATCATACAATCACAATCATACAATCGCAATCATACAATCACAATCATACAATCATAATCATACAATCACAATCACACGATCGCAATCATACAATCACAATCATACCATCACAATCATACCATCACAATCATAAAATCACAATCATACAATCATAATCATACAATTACAATCATACATCACAATCATACAATCACAATCATACAATCGCAATCATACAATCACAATCACACAATCGCAATCATACAATTACAATCTCCCAAATACAATCTCCTAAATACAATCTCCCAAATACAATCATACAATCACAATCATACAATCAAAATCATACAATCATAATCATACAATTACAATCATACATCACAATCATACAATCGCAATCATACAATCGCAATCATACAATCACAATCATACAATCGCAATCATACAGTTACAATCTCCCAAATACAATCTCCCAAATACAATCATACAATCACAATCATACAGTCACAATCATACAATCACAATCATACTATCACAATCACACAATCACAATCATACAATCACAATCATACAATCACAATCATACAATTACAGTCATACATCGCAATCATACAATTACAATCGTACATCACAATCATACAATCACAATCATACAATCACAATCATACAATCACAATCATACAATCACAATCATACAATCACAATCATACAATCACAATCATACATTCAAATTCATGGAATCACAATCATACAATCACAATCATGCAATCACAATCATACAATCATAATCATACAATCACAATCATACAATCACAATCGTACAATCACAATCGTACAATCACAATCGCACAACCACAATCAGACAATCACAATCATACAATCACAATCATACAATCACAATCATAGAATCTCAATCATACAATCACAATCATACAATCCTAATCATACAATTACAATCATACAATCACAATCATACAATCACAATCATACAATCACAATCATACAATCACAATCATACAATCACAATTATGCAATCACATTCATACAATCGCATTCATACAATCGCAATCATACAATCACAATCATACAATCACAATCATACAATCACAATCATAAAATCACAAAAATACAATCATAATCATACAATCACAATCATACAATCGCAATCATACAATCACAATCATACAATCATAATCATACAATCACAATCACACGATCGCAATCATACAATCACAATCATACCATCACAATCATACCATCACAATCATAAAATCACAATCATACAATCATAATCATACAATTACAATCATACATCACAATCATACAATCACAATCATACAATCGCAATCATACAATCACAATCACACAATCGCAATCATACAATTACAATCTCCCAAATACAATCTCCTAAATACAATCTCCCAAATACAATCATACAATCACAATCATACAATCAAAATCATACAATCATAATCATACAATTACAATCATACATCACAATCATACAATCGCAATCATACAATCGCAATCATACAATCACAATCATACAATCGCAATCATACAGTTACAATCTCCCAAATACAATCTCCCAAATACAATCATACAATCACAATCATACAGTCACAATCATACAATCACAATCATACTATCACAATCACACAATCACAATCATACAATCACAATCATACAATCACAATCATACAATTACAGTCATACATCGCAATCATACAATTACAATCGTACATCACAATCATACAATCACAATCATACAATCACAATCATACAATCACAATCATACAATCACAATCATACAATCACAATCATACATTCAAATTCATGGAATCACAATCATACAATCACAATCATGCAATCACAATCATACAATCATAATCATACAATCACAATCATACAATCACAATCGTACAATCACAATCGTACAATCACAATCGCACAACCACAATCAGACAATCACAATCATACAATCACAATCATACAATCACAATCATACAATCACAATCATACAATCACAATCATGCAATCACAATCATACAATCATATTCATACAACCACGATCATACAATCACAATCGTACATTCACAATCGCACAATCACAAACGCACAACCACAATCAGACAATCACACTCATACAATCACAATCATACAATCACAATCATACAGTCACAATCATAACATCACAGTCATACAATCGCAGACATACAATCGCAATCATACAATCACAATCATACAATCTCAATCATACAATCACAATCATACAATCATAATCTTACAATTACAATCATACATCACAATCATACAATCACAATCATACAATCGCAATCATACAATCACAATCATACAATCGCAATCATACAATCACAATCATACAATCTCAATCATACAATCACAATCATACATTCATAATCATACAATTACAATCATACATCACAATCATACAATCACAATCATACAATCGCAATCATACAATCACAATCATACAATCGCAATCATACAATTACAATCTCCGAAATACAATCCCCCAAATACAATCATACAATCACAATCATACAATCACAATCATACAATCACAATCATACAATCACAATCATACAATCATAATCATACAATCACAATCATACTTTCACAATCATACAATCACAATCATACAATCACAATCATACAATCACAATCATACAATCACAATCATACAACCACAATCATACAATCACAATCATTCAATCATAATCATACAATCACAATCATACTTTCACAATCATACAATCACAATCATACAATCACAATCATACAATCACAATCATACAATCGCAATCATACAATCACAATCATACAATCACAATCATACAATCGCAATCATGCAATCGCAATCATACAATCACAATCATACAATATCAATCATACAATCACAATCATACAACCACAATCAGACAATCACAATCATACAATCACAATCATACAATCACAATTATGCAATCACAGTCATACAATCGCATTCATACAATCGCAATCATACAATCACAATCATACAATCACAATCATACAATCACAATCATACAATCACAATCATACAATCACAATCATACAATCACAATCATACAATTACAGTCATACATCGCAATCATACAATTACAATCATACATCACAATCATACAATCACAATCATACAATCGCAATCATACAGTCACAATCATACAATCGCAATCATACAATTACAATCTCCCAAATACAATCTCCCAAATACAATCTCCCAAATACAATCATACAATCACAATCATACAGTCACAATCATACAGTCACAATCATACAATCATAATCATACAATCGCAATCATACAATTACAATCTCCCAAATACAATCTCCCAAATACAATCTCCCAAATACAATCATACAATCACAATCATACAATCACAATCATACTTTCACAATCATACAATCACAATCATACAATCACAATCATACAATCACAGTCATACAATCACAGTCATACAATCATAATCATGCAATTACAATCATACATCACAATCATACAATCACAATCATACAATCGCAATCATACAATCACAATCATACAATCGCAATCATACAATTACAATCTCCCAAATACAATCTCCCAAATACAATCAAACAATCACAATCATACAATCACAATCATACAATCACAATCATTCAATCACAATCATTCTATCACAATCATACAATCACAATCATACAATCATAATCATACAATTACAATCATACATCACAATCATACAATCACAATCATACAATCACAATCATACAATCACAGTCATACAATCACAGTCATACAATCACAATCATACTATCACAATCATACAATCACAATCGTACAATCACAATCGTACAATCACAATCATACAATCACAATCATACAATCACAATCATACAATCACAATCATACAATCACAATCATACAATCACAATCATACAATCACAATCATACAATCACAATCATACAATCACAATCATACAATCACAATCATACAATCACAATCATACAATCACATTCATACAATCGCAAGCATACAATCACAATCATACAATCTCAATCATACAATCACAATCATACAATTATAATCATACAATTACAATCATACATCACAATCATACAATCACAATCATACAATCGCAATCACACAATTACAATATCCCAAATACATTCTCCCAAATACAATCATACAATCACAATCATACAATCATAATCATACAATCACAATCATACAATCACAATCATACAATCACAATCATACTATCACAATCATACAATCACAATCATACAATCACAATCATACAATCACAATCGTACAATCACAATCATACAATCACAATCATACAATCACAATCATACAATCGCATTCATACAATCGCAATCATACAATCACAATCATACAACCGCAATCATGCAATTACAATCTCCCAAATACAATCTCCCAAATACAATCACCCAAATACAATCATACAATCACAATCATACAATCATAATCATACAATCACAATCATACAATCACAATCATACAATCACAATCATACTATCACAATCATACAATCACAATCATACAATCACAATCATACAATCACAATCATACAATCACAATCATACAATCACAATCATACAATCACAATCATACAATCACAATCATACATTCAAATTCATGCAATCACAATCATACAATCACAATCATGCAATCACAATCATACAATCATAATCATACAATCACAATCATACAATCACAATCGTACAATCACAATCGTACAATCACAATCGCACAACCACAATCAGACAATCACAATCATACAATCACAATCATACAATCACAATCATACAATCACAATCATACAATCACAATCATACAATCACAATCATGCAATCACAATCATACAATCGTATTCATACAACCACAATCATACAATCACAATCGTACATTCACAATCGCACAATCACAAACGCACAACCACAATCAGACAATCACACTCATACAATCACAATCATACAATCACAATCATACAGTCACAATCATAACATCACAATCATACAATCGCAAACATACAATCGCAATCATACAATCACAATCATACAATCTCAATCATACAATCACAATCATACAATCATAATCATACAATTACAATCATACATCACAATCATACAATCACAATCATACAATCGCAATCATACAATCACAATCATACAATCGCAATCATACAATCACAATCATACAATCTCAATCATACAATCACAATCATACAATCATAATCATACAATTACAATCATACATCACAATCATACAATCACAATCATACAATCGCAATCATACAATTACAATCTCCGAAATACAATCCCCCAAATACAATCATACAATCACAATCATACAATCACAATCATACAATCACAATCATACAATCACAATCATACAATCATAATCATACAATCACAATCATACTTTCACAATCATACAATCACAATCATACAATCACAATCATACAATCACAATCATACAATCACAATCATACAATCACAATCATACAATCATAATCATACAATCACAATCATACTTTCACAATCATACAATCACAATCATACAATCACAATCATACAATCACAATCATACAATCACAATCATACAATCACAATCATACAATCACAATCATACAATCACAATCATACCATCACAATCATACAATTACAATCATACAGTCACAATCATGCAATCACAATCATACAATCACAATCATACTATCACAATCATACAATCACAATCATATAATCACAATCATACACTCACAATCATACAATCACAATCATACAATCACAATCATACAATCACAATCATACAATCAGAATCATACATTCAAAATCATGCAATCACAATCATACAATCACAATCATGCAATCACAATCATACAATCATAATCATACAATCACAATCATACAATCACAATCGTACAATCACAATCGTACAATCACAATCGCACAACCACAATCAGTCAATCACACTCATACAATCACAATCATACAATCACAATCATACAATCACAATCATACAATCACAATCATACTTTCACAATCATACAATCACAATCATACAATCACAATCATACAATCACAATCATACAATCACAATCATACAATCACAAGCATACAATCACAATCATACAATCACAATCATACAATCGCAATCATACAATCACAATCATAGAATCTCAAACATACAATCACAATCGTACAATCATAATCATACAATTACAAATAATACAATCACAATCATACAATCACAATCATACAATCACAATCATACAATCACAATCATACAATCACAATTATGCAATCACATTCATACAATCGCATTCATACAATCGCAATCATACAATCACAATCATACAATCACAATCATACAATCACAATCATACTATCACAATCATACAATCACAATCATACAATCACAATCATACAATCACAATCATACAATCACAATCATACAATCACAATCATACAATCACAATCATACAATCACAATTATGCAACCACATTCATACAATCGCATTCATACAATCGCAATCATACAATCACAATCATACAATCACAATCATACAATCACAATCATAAAATCACAAAAATACAATCATAATCATACAATCACAATCATACAATCGCAATCATACAATCACAATCATACAATCATAATCATACAATCACAATCACACGATCGCAATCATACAATCACAATCATACCATCACAATCATGCCATCACAATCATAAAATCACAATCATACAATCATAATCATACAATTACCATCATACATCACAATCATACAATCACAATCATACAATCGCAATCATACAATCACAATCACACAATCGCAATCATACAATTACAATCTCCCAAATACAATCTCCCAAATACAATCTCCCAAATACAATCATACAATCACAATCATACAATCAAAATCATACAATCATAATCATACAATTACAATCATACATCACAATCATACAATCGCAATCATACAATCGCAATCATACAATCACAATCATACAATCGCAATCATACAGTTACAATCTCCCAAATACAATCTCCCAAATGCAATCTCCCAAATACAATCGTACAATCACAATCATACAGTCACAATCATACAATCACAATCATACAATCACAATCATACAATCACAATCATACAATCACAATCATACTATCGCAATCATACAATCACAATCATACAATCACAATCATACAATCACAATCATACAATCACAATCATACAATCACAATCATACAATCACAATCATACAATCGCAATCATACAATCACAATCATACATTCAAATTCATGGAATCACAATCATACAATCACAATCATGCAATCACAATCATACAATCATAATCATACAATCACAATCATACAATCACAATCGTACAATCACAATCGTACAATCACAATCGCACAACCACAATCATACAATCACAGTCATACAATCACAATCATACAATCACAATCATACAATCACAATCATACAATCACAATCATACAATCACAATCATGCAATCACAAACATACAATCATATTCATACAACCACAATCATACAATCACAATCGTACATTCACAATCGCACAATCACAAACGCACAACCACAATCAGACAATCACACTCATACAATCACAATCATACAATCACAATCATACAGTCACACTCATAACATCACAATCATACAATCGCAAACATACAATCGCAATCATACAATCACAATCATACAATCTCAATCATACAATCACAATCATACAATCATAATCATACAATTACAATCATACATCACAATCATACAATCACAATCATACAATCGCAATCATACAATCACAATCATACAATCGCAATCATACAATCACAATCATACAATCTCAATCATACAATCACAATCATACAATCATAATCATACAATTACAATCATACATCACAATCATACAATCACAATCATACAATCGCAATCATACAATCACAATCATACAATCGCAATCATACAATTACAATCTCCGAAATACAATCCCCCAAATACAATCATACAATCACAATCATACAATCACAATCATACAATCACAATCATACAATCACAATCATACAATCGCAATCATACAATCGCAATCATACAATCACAATCATACAATATCAATCATACAATCACAATCATACAACCACAATCAGACAATCACAATCATACAATCACAATCATACAATCACAATTATGCAATCACAGTCATACAATCGCATTCATACAATCGCAATCATACAATCACAATCATACAATCACAATCATACAATCACAATCATACAATCACAATCATACAATTACAGTCATACATCGCAATCATACAATTAAAATCATACATCACAATCATACAATCACAATCATACAATCGCAATCATACAGTCACAATCATACAATCGCAATCATACAATTACAATCTCCCAAATACAATCTCCCAAATACAATCTCCCAAATACAATCATACAATCACAATCATACAGTCACAATCATACAGTCACAATCATACAGTCACAATCATACAATCATAATCATACAATCGCAATCATACAATTACAATCTCCCAAATACAATCTCCCAAATACAATCATACAATCACAATCATACTTTCACAATCATACAATCACAATCATACAATCACAATCATACAATCACAGTCATACAATCACAGTCATACAATCATAATCATACAATTACAATCATACATCACAATCATACAATCACAATCATACAATCGCAATCATACAATCACAATCATACAATCGCAATCATACAATTACAATCTCCCAAATACAATCTCCCAAATACAATCAAACAATCACAATCATACAATCACAATCATACAATCACAATCATTCAATCACAATCATTCTATCACAATCATACAATCACAATCATACAATCATAATCATACAATTACAATCATACATCACAATCATACAATCACAATCATACAATCACAATCATACAATCACAGTCATACAATCACAGTCATACAATCACAATCATACTATCACAATCATACAATCACAATCGTACAATCACAATCGTACAATCACAATCATACAATCACAATCATACAATCACAATCATACAATCACAATCATACAATCACAATCATACAATCACAATCATACAATCACAATCATACAATCACAATCATACAATCACATTCATACAATCGCAAGCATACAATCACAATCATACAATCTCAATCATACAATCACAATCATACAATCATAATCATACAATTACAATCATACATCACAATCATACAATCACAATCATACAATCGCAATCACACAATTACAATATCCCAAATACAATCTCCCAAATACAATCATACAATCACAATCATACAATCACAATCATACAATCACAATCATACAATCACAATCATACAATCACAATCATACAATCGCATTCATACAATCGCAATCATACAGTCACAATCATACAATCGCAATCATGCAATTACAATCTCCCAAATACAATCTCCCAAATACAATCACCCAAATACAATCATACAATCACAATCATACAATCATAATCATACAATCACAATCATACAATCACAATCATACAATCACAATCCTACTATCACAATCATACAATCACAATCATACAATCACAATCATACAATCACAATCATACAATCACAATCATACAATCACAATCATACAATCACAATCATACAATCACAATCATACAATCACAATCATACAATCACAATCATACAATCACAATCATACAATCACAATCATACAATCACAATCATACAATCACAATCATACAATCACAATCATACAATCACAATCATACATTCAAATTCATGCAATCACAATCATACAATCACAATCATGCAATCACAATCATACAATCATAATCATACAATCACAATCGTACAATCACAATCGTACAATCACAATCGTACAATCACAATCGCACAACCACAATCAGACAATCACAATCATACAATCACAGTCATACAATCACAATCATACAATCACAATCATACAATCACAATCATACAATCACAATCATGCAATCACAATCATACAATCATATTCATACAACCACAATCATACAATCACAATCGTACATTCACAATCGCACAATCACAAACGCACAACCACAATCAGACAATCACACTCATACAATCACAATCATACAATCACAATCATACAGTCACAATCATAACATCACAATCATACAATCGCAAACATACAATCGCAATCATACAATCACAATCATACAATCTCAATCATACAATCACAATCATACAATCATAATCATACAATTACAATCATACATCACAATCATACAATCACAATCATACAATCGCAATCATACAATCACAATCATACAATCGCAATCATACAATCACAATCATACAATCTCAATCATACAATCATAATCATACAATCACAATCATACTTTCACAATCATACAATCACAATCATACAATCACAATCATACAATCACAATCATACAATCACAATCATACAATCACAATCATACAATCACAATCATACAATCGCAATCATACAATCGCAATCATACAATCGCAATCATACAATCGCAATCATACAATCACAATCATACAATCGCAATCATACAATCGCAATCATACAATCACAATCATACAATCGCAATCATACAATTACAATCTCCCAAATACAATCTCCCAAATACAATCTCCCAAATACAATCATACAATCACAATCATACAGTCACAATCATACAATCATAATCATACAATTACAATCATACATCACAATCATACAATCACAATCATACAATCGCAATCATACAATTACAATCTCCCAAATACAATCTCCCAAATACAATCATACAATCACAATCATACAATCACAATCATACAATTACAATCATACAATCACAATCATACAATCACAATCATACAATCACAATCATGCATTCAAAATCATGCAATCACAATCATACAATCACAATCATGCAATCACAATCATACAATCATAATCATACAATCACAATCGTACAATCACAATCGTACAATCACAATCGTACAATCACAATCGCACAACCACAATCAGACAATCACAATCGTACAATCACAATCGTACAATCACAATCGCACAAATACAATCTCCCAAATACAATCATACAATCACAATCATACAATCACAATCATACAATCACAATCATGCAATCACAATCATACAATCATAATCATACAATCACAATCGTACAATCACAATCGTACAATCACAATCGTACAATCACAATCGCACAACCACAATCAGACAATCACAATCGTACAATCACAATCGTACAATCACAATCGCACAAATACAATCTCCCAAATACAATCATACAATCACAATCATACAATCGCAATCATACAATCACAATCATACAATCGCAATCATACAATTACAATCTCCCAAATACAATCTCCCAAATACAATCATACAATCACAATCATACAATCACAATCATACAATCACAATCATACAATCACAATCATACAATCACAATCATAGAATCACAATCATACAATCACAATCATACAATCACAATCATACAATCACAATCATACAATCGCAAGCATACAATCACAATCATACAATCTCAATCATACAATCACAATCATACAATCATAATCATACAATTACAATCATACAATCACAATCATACAATCGCAATCATACAATCACAATCATACAATCGCAATCATACAATTACAATCTCCCAAATACAATCTCCAAAATACAATCTCCCAAATACAATCATACAATCACAATCATACAGTCACAATCATACAATCATAATCATACAATTACAATCATACATCACAATCATACAATCACAATCAGACAATCACAATCATACAATCACAATCATACAATCACAATTATGCAATCACAGTCATACAATCGCATTCATACAATCGCAATCATACAATCACAATCATACAATCACAATCATACAATCACAATCATACAATCACAATCATACAATTACAGTCATACATCGCAATCATACAATTAAAATCATACATCACAATCATACAATCACAATCATACAATCGCAATCATACAGTCACAATCATACAATCGCAATCATACAATTACAATCTCCCAAATACAATCTCCCAAATACAATCTCCCAAATACAATCATACAATCACAATCATACAGTCACAATCATACAGTCACAATCATACAGTCACAATCATACAATCATAATCATACAATCGCAATCATACAATTACAATCTCCCAAATACAATCTCCCAAATACAATCATACAATCACAATCATACTTTCACAATCATACAATCACAATCATACAATCACAATCATACAATCACAGTCATACAATCACAGTCATACAATCATAATCATACAATTACAATCATACATCACAATCATACAATCACAATCATACAATCGCAATCATACAATCACAATCATACAATCGCAATCATACAATTACAATCTCCCAAATACAATCTCCCAAATACAATCAAACAATCACAATCATACAATCACAATCATACAATCACAATCATTCAATCACAATCATTCTATCACAATCATACAATCACAATCATACAATCATAATCATACAATTACAATCATACATCACAATCATACAATCACAATCATACAATCACAATCATACAATCACAGTCATACAATCACAGTCATACAATCACAATCATACTATCACAATCATACAATCACAATCGTACAATCACAATCGTACAATCACAATCATACAATCACAATCATACAATCACAATCATACAATCACAATCATACAATCACAATTATGCAATCACATTCATACAATCGGATTCATACAATCGCAATCATACAATCACAATCATACAATCACAATCATACAATCACAATCATAAAATCACAAAAATACAATCATAATCATACAATCACAATCATACAATCACAATCATACAATCACAACCATACAATCAGAATCATACAATCACAATCATACAATCACAATCATACAATCACAATCATACATTCAAAATCATGCAATCACAATCATACAATCGCAATCATACAATTACAATCTCCCAAATACAATCTCCCAAATACAATCTCCCAAATACAATCATACAATCACAATCATACAATCACAATCATACAATCACAATCATGCAATCACAATCATAAAATCATAATCATACAATCACAATCATACAATTACAATCATACAATCAAAATCATGCAATCACAATCATACAATCACAATCATACTATCACAATCATACAATCACAATCATATAATCACAATCATACACTCACAATCATACAATCACAATCATACAATCACAATCATACAATCAGAATCATACATTCAAAATCATGCAATCACAATCATACAATCACAATCATGCAATCACAATCATACAATCATAATCATACAATCACAATCATACAATCACAATCGTACAATCACAATCGTACAATCGCAATCGCACAACCACAATCAGTCAATCACACTCATACAATCACAATCATACAATCACAATCATAAAATCACAATCATACAATCACAATCATACTTTCACAATCATACAATCACAATCATACAATCACAATCATACAATCACAATCATACAATCACAATCATACAATCACAAGCATACAATCACAATCATACAATCACAATCATACAATCGCAATCATACAATCACAATCATAGAATCTCAATCATACAATCACAATCATACAATCATAATCATACAATTACAATCATACAATCACAATCATACAATCACAATCATACAATCACAATCATACAATCACAATTATGCAATCACATTCATACAATCGCATTCATACAATCGCAATCATACAATCACAATCATACAATCACAATCATACAATCACAATCATACAATCACAATCATACAATCACAATCATACAATCACAATCATAAAATCACAAAAATACAATCATAATCATACAATCACAATCATACAATCGCAATCATACAATCACAATCATACAATCATAATCCTACAATCACAATCATACGATCGCAATCATACAATCACAATCATACCATCACAATCATACCATCACAATCATACAATCACAATCATACAATCATAATCATACAATCACAATCATACATCACAATCATACAAACACAATCATACAATCGCAATCATACAATCACAATCATACAATCGCAATCATACAATTACAATCTCCCAAATACAATCTCCCAAATACAATCTCCCAAATACAATCATACAATCACAATCATACAATCACAATCATACAATCATAATCATACAATTACAATCATACATCACAATCATACAACCGCAATCATACAATCGCAAACATACAATCACAATCATACAATCGCAATCATAGAGTTACAATCTCCCAAATACAATCTCCCAAATACAATCTCCCAAATACAATCATGCAATCACAATCATACAGAAACAATCATACAATCACAATCATACTATCACAATCATACAATCACAATCATACAATCACAATCATACAATCACAATCATACAATTACAGTCATACATCGCAATCATACAATTACAATCATACATCACAATCATACAATCACAATCATACAATCGCAATCATACAATCACAATCATACAATCGCAATCATACAATTACAATCTCCCAAATACAATCTCCAAAATACAATCTCCCAAATACAATCATACAATCACAATCATACAGTCACAATCATACAATCATAATCATACAATTACAATCATACATCACAATCATACAATCACAATCATACAATCGCAATCATACAATCCCAATCATACAATCGCAATCATACAATTACAATCTCCCAAATACAATCTCCCAAATACAATCTCCCAAATACAATCATACAATCACACATATACAATCACAATCATACAATCACAATCACTCAATCACAATCATACTATCACAATCATACAATCACTATCATACAATCACAATCATACAATCACAATCATACAATCACAATCATACAATCACAATCATACATTCAAAATCATGCAATCACAATCATACAGTCACAGTCATGCAATCACAATCATACAATCATAATCATACAATCACAATCATACAATCACAATTGTACAATCACAATCGTACAATCACAATCGCACAACCACAATCAGACAATCACAATCATACAATCACAATCATACAATCACAATCATAGAATCACAATCATACTTTCACAACCATACAATCACAATCATACAATCACAGTCATACAATCACAGTCATACAATCACAATCATACTATCACAATCATACAATCACAATCATACAATCACAATCGTACAATCACAATCATACAATCACAATCATACAGTCACAATCATACAATCACAATCATACAATCACAATCATACAACCACAATCATACAATCACAATCATACAATCGCAATCATACAATCACAATCATACAATCGTAATCATACAATCACAATCATACAATCTCAATCATACAATCACAATCATACAATCACAATCATACAGTCACAATCATGCAATCACAATCATACAATCACAATCATACAATCTCAATCATACAATCACAATCATACAATCATAATCATACAATTACAAACATACATCACAATCATACAATCGCAATCATACAATCGCAATCATACAATCACAATCATACAATCACAATCATACAGTCACAACCATACAATCACAATCATACAATCACAATCATACAATCGCAATCATACAATGACAATCATACAATCGCAATCATACAATTACAATCTCCCAAATACAATCTCCCAAATACAATCATACAATCACAATCATACAATCACAATCATACAATTACAATCATACAATCACAATCATACAATCACAATCATACAATCACAATCATGCATTCAAAATCATGCAATCACAATCATACAATCACAATCATGCAATCACAATCATACAATCATAATCATACAATCACAATCGTACAATCACAATCGTACAATCACAATCGTACAATCACAATCGCACAAATACAATCTCCCAAATACAATCATACAATCACAATCATACAATCACAGTCATGCAATCACAATCATACAATCATAATCATACAATCACAATCATACAATCACAATCATACAATCACAATCATACAATCACAATCATACAATCACAATCATACAATCACAATCATACAATCGCAAGCATACAATCACAATCATACAATCTCAATCATACAATCACAATCATACAATCATAATCATACAATTACAATCATACAATCACAATCATACAATCACAATCATACAATCACAATCATACAATCACAATTATGCAATCACATTCATACAATCGCATTCATACAATCGCAATCATACAATCACAATCATACAATCACAATCATACAATCGCAATCATAAAATCACAAAAATACAATCATAATCATACAATCACAATCATACAATCACAATCATACAATCACAACCATACAATCAGAATCATACAATCACAATCATACAATCACAATCATACAATCACAATCATACATTCAAAATCATGCAATCACAATCATACAATCGCAATCATACAATTACAATCTCCCAAATACAATCTCCCAAATACAATCTCCCAAATACAATCATACAATCACAATCATACAATCACAATCATACAATCACAATCATGCAATCACAATCATAAAATCATAATCATACAATCACAATCATACAATTACAATCATACAATCAAAATCATGCAATCACAATCATACAATCACAATCATACTATCACAATCATACAATCACAATCATATAATCACAATCATACACTCACAATCATACAATCACAATCATACAATCACAATCATACAATCAGAATCATACATTCAAAATCATGCAATCACAATCATACAATCACAATCATGCAATCACAATCATACAATCATAATCATACAATCACAATCATACAATCACAATCGTACAATCACAATCGTACAATCGCAATCGCACAACCACAATCAGTCAATCACACTCATACAATCACAATCATACAATCACAATCATACAATCACAATCATACAATCACAATCATACAATCACAATCATACTTTCACAATCATACAATCACAATCATACAATCACAATCATACAATCACAATCATACAATCACAATCATACAATCACAAGCATACAATCACAATCATACAATCACAATCATACAATCGCAATCATACAATCACAATCATAGAATCTCAATCATACAATCACAATCATACAATCATAATCATACAATTACAATCATACAATCACAATCATACAATCACAATCATACAATCACAATCATACAATCACAATCATACAATCACAATCATACAATCACAATTATGCAATCACATTCATACAATCGCATTCATACAATCGCAATCATACAATCGCAATCATACAATCACAATCATACAATCACAATCATACAATCACAATCATAAAATCACAAAAATACAATCATAATCATACAATCACAATCATACAATCGCAATCATACAATCACAATCATACAATCATAATCCTACAATCACAATCATACGATCGCAATCATACAATCACAATCATACCATCACAATCATACCATCACAATCATACAATCACAATCATACAATCATAATCATACAATTACAATCATACATCACAATCATACAATCACAATCATACAATCGCAGTCATACAATCACAATCATACAATCGCAATCATACAATTACAATCTCCCAAATACAATCTCCCAAATACAATCTCCCAAATACAATCATACAATCACAATCATACAATCACAATCATACAATCATAATCATACAATTACAATCATACATCACAATCATACTATCACAATCATACAATCACAATCATATAATCACAATCATACACTCACAATCATACATTCAAAATCATGCAATCACAATCATACAATCACAATCATAGAATCACAATCATACTTTCACAACCATACAATCACAATCATACAATCACAGTCATACAATCACAGTCATACAATCACAATCATACTATCACAATCATACAATCACAATCATACAATCACAATCGTACAATCACAATCATACAATCACAATCATACAGTCACAATCATACAATCACAATCATACAATCACAATCATACAACCACAATCATACAATCACAATCATACAATCGCAATCATACAATCACAATCATACAATCGTAATCATACAATCACAATCATACAATCTCAATCATACAATCACAATCATACAATCACAATCATACAGTCACAATCATGCAATCACAATCATACAATCACAATCATACAATCTCAATCATACAATCACAATCATACAATCATAATCATACAATTACAAACATACATCACAATCATACAATCGCAATCATACAATCGCAATCATACAATCACAATCATACAATCACAATCATACAGTCACAACCATACAATCACAATCATACAATCACAATCATACAATCGCAATCATACAATGACAATCATACAATCGCAATCATACAATTACAATCTCCCAAATACAATCTCCCAAATACAATCATACAATCACAATCATACAATCACAATCATACAATTACAATCATACAATCACAATCATACAATCACAATCATACAATCACAATCATGCATTCAAAATCATGCAATCACAATCATACAATCACAATCATGCAATCACAATCATACAATCATAATCATACAATCACAATCGTACAATCACAATCGTACAATCACAATCGTACAATCACAATCGCACAACCACAATCAGACAATCACAATCGTACAATCACAATCGTACAATCACAATCGCACAAATACAATCTCCCAAATACAATCATACAATCACAATCATACAATCACAATCATACAATCACAATCATGCAATCACAATCATACAATCATAATCATACAATCACAATCGTACAATCACAATCGTACAATCACAATCGTACAATCACAATCGCACAACCACAATCAGACAATCACAATCGTACAATCACAATCGTACAATCACAATCGCACAAATACAATCTCCCAAATACAATCATACAATCACAATCATACAATCGCAATCATACAATCACAATCATACAATCGCAATCATACAATTACAATCTCCCAAATACAATCTCCCAAATACAATCATACAATCACAATCATACAATCACAATCATACAATCACAATCATACAATCACAATCATACAATCACAATCATACAATCACAATCATACAATCACAATCATACAATCACAATCATACAATCACAATCATACAATCACAATCATACAATCGCAAGCATACAATCACAATCATACAATCTCAATCATACAATCACAATCATACAATCATAATCATACAATTACAATCATACAATCACAATCATACAATCACAATCATACAATCACAATCATACAATCACAATTATGCAATCACATTCATACAATCGCATTCATACAATCGCAATCATACAATCACAATCATACAATCACAATCATACAATCGCAATCATAAAATCACAAAAATACAATCATAATCATACAATCACAATCATACAATCACAATCATACAATCACAACCATACAATCAGAATCATACAATCACAATCATACAATCACAATCATACAATCACAATCATACATTCAAAATCATGCAATCACAATCATACAATCGCAATCATACAATTACAATCTCCCAAATACAATCTCCCAAATACAATCTCCCAAATACAATCATACAATCACAATCATACAATCACAATCATACAATCACAATCATGCAATCACAATCATAAAATCATAATCATACAATCACAATCATACAATTACAATCATACAATCAAAATCATGCAATCACAATCATACAATCACAATCATACTATCACAATCATACAATCACAATCATATAATCACAATCATACACTCACAATCATACAATCACAATCATACAATCACAATCATACAATCAGAATCATACATTCAAAATCATGCAATCACAATCATACAATCACAATCATGCAATCACAATCATACAATCATAATCATACAATCACAATCATACAATCACAATCGTACAATCACAATCGTACAATCGCAATCGCACAACCACAATCAGTCAATCACACTCCTACAATCACAATCATACAATCACAATCATACAATCACAATCATACAATCACAATCATACAATCACAATCATACTTTCACAATCATACAATCACAATCATACAATCACAATCATACAATCACAATCATACAATCACAATCATACAATCACAAGCATACAATCACAATCATACAATCACAATCATACAATCGCAATCATACAATCACAATCATAGAATCTCAATCATACAATCACAATCATACAATCATAATCATACAATTACAATCATACAATCACAATCATACAATCACAATCATACAATCACAATCATACAATCACAATCATACAATCACAATCATACAATCACAATTATGCAATCACATTCATACAATCGCATTCATACAATCGCAATCATACAATCGCAATCATACAATCACAATCATACAATCACAATCATACAATCACAATCATAAAATCACAAAAATACAATCATAATCATACAATCACAATCATACAATCGCAATCATACAATCACAATCATACAATCATAATCCTACAATCACAATCATACGATCGCAATCATACAATCCCAATCATACCATCACAATCATACCATCACAATCATACAATCACAATCATACAATCATAATCATACAATTACAATCATACATCACAATCATACAATCACAATCATACAATCGCAATCATACAATCACAATCATACAATCGCAATCATACAATTACAATCTCCCAAATACAATCTCCCAAATACAATCTCCCAAATACAATCATACAATCACAATCATACAATCACAATCATACAATCATAATCATACAATTACAATCATACATCACAATCATACAACCGCAATCATACAATCGCAAACATACAATCACAATCATACAATCGCAATCATAGAGTTACAATCTCCCAAATACAATCTCCCAAATACAATCTCCCAAATACAATCATGCAATCACAATCATACAGAAACAATCATACAATCACAATCATACTATCACAATCATACAATCACAATCATACAATCACAATCATACAATCACAATCATACAATTACAGTCATACATCGCAATCATACAATTACAATCATACATCACAATCATACAATCACAATCATACAATCGCAATCATACAATCACAATCATACAATCGCAATCATACAATTACAATCTCCCAAATACAATCTCCAAAATACAATCTCCCAAATACAATCATACAATCACAATCATACAGTCACAATCATACAATCATAATCATACAATTACAATCATACATCACAATCATACAATCACAATCATACAATCGCAATCATACAATCACAATCATACAATCGCAATCATACAATTACAATCTCCCAAATACAATCTCCCAAATACAATCTCCCAAATACAATCATAGAATCACACATATACAATCACAATCATACAATCACAATCACTCAATCACAATCATACTATCACAATCATACAATCACTATCATACAATCACAATCATACAATCACAATCATACAATCACAATCATACAATCACAATCATACAATCACAATCATACATTCAAAATCATGCAATCACAATCATACAGTCACAGTCATGCAATCACAATCATACAATCATAATCATACAATCACAATCATACAATCACAATCGTACAATCACAATCGTACAATCACAATCGCACAACCACAATCAGACAATCACAATCATACAATCACAATCATACAATCACAATCATAGAATCACAATCATACTTTCACAACCATACAATCACAATCATACAATCACAGTCATACAATCACAGTCATACAATCACAATCATACTATCACAATCATACAATCACAATCATACAATCACAATCGTACAATCACAATCATACAATCACAATCGTACAATCACAATCGCACAACCACAATCAGACAATCACAATCGTACAATCACAATCGTACAATCACAATCGCACAAATACAATCTCGCAAATACAATCATACAATCACAATCATACAATCACAATCATGCAATCACAATCATACAATCACACTCATACATTCAAAATCATGCAATCACAATCATACAATCACAATCATGCAATCACAATCATACAATCATAATTATACAATCACAATCGTACAATCACAATCGTACAATCGCAATCGCACAACCACAATCAGACAATCACAATCGTACAATCACAATCGTACAATCACAATCGCACAAATACAATCTCCCAAATACAATCATACAATCACAATCATACAATCGCAATCATACAATCACAATCATACAATCGCAATCATACAATTACAATCTCCCAAATACAATCATACAATCACAATCATACAATCACAATCATACAATCACAATCATACAATCACAATCATACAATCACAATCATACAATCACAATCATACAATCACAATCGTACAATCACAATCATACAATCACAATCATACAATCGCAATCATACAATTACAATCTCCCAAATACAATCTCCCAAATACAATCTCCCAAATACAATCATACAATCACACATATACAATCACAATCATACAATCACAATCACTCAATCACAATCATACTATCACAATCATACAATCACTATCATACAATCACAATCATACAATCACAATCATACAATCACAATCATACAATCACAATCATACATTCAAAATCATGCAATCACAATCATACAGTCACAGTCATGCAATCACAATCATACAATCATAATCATACAATCACAATCATACAATCACAATCGTACAATCACAATCGTACAATCACAATCGCACAACCACAATCAGACAATCACAATCATACAATCACAATCATACAATCACAATCATAGAATCACAATCATACTTTCACAACCATACAATCACAATCATACAATCACAGTCATACAATCACAGTCATACAATCACAATCATACTATCACAATCATACAATCACAATCATACAATCACAATCGTACAATCACAATCATACAATCACAATCGTACAATCACAATCGCACAACCACAATCAGACAATCACAATCGTACAATCACAATCGTACAATCACAATCGCACAAATACAATCTCCCAAATACAATCATACAATCACAATCATACAATCACAATCATGCAATCACAATCATACAATCACACTCATACATTCAAAATCATGCAATCACAATCATACAATCACAATCATGCAATCACAATCATACAATCATAATTATACAATCACAATCGTACAATCACAATCGTACAATCACAATCGCACAACCACAATCAGACAATCACAATCGTACAATCACAATCGTACAATCACAATCGCACAAATACAATCTCCCAAATACAATCATACAATCACAATCATACAATCGCAATCATACAATCACAATCATACAATCGCAATCATACAATTACAATCTCCCAAATACAATCATACAATCGCAATCATACAATCACAATCATACAATCACAATCATACAATCACAATCATACAATCACAATCATACAATCACAATCATACAATCACAATCGTACAATCACAATCGTACAATCACAATCATACAATCACAATCATACAGTCACAATCATACAATCACAATCATACAATCACAATCATACAATCACAATCATACAATCGCAATCATACAATCGCAATCATACAATCACAATCATACAATCACAATCATACAATCACAATCATACAATCACAATTATGCAATCACATTCATACAATCGCATTCATACAATCGCAATCATACAATCACAATCATACAATCACAATCATACAATCACAATCATAAAATCACAAAAATACAATCATAATCATACAATCACAATCATACAATCACAATCATACAATCACAACCATACAATCAGAATCATACAATCACAATCATACAATCACAATCATACAATCACAATCATACATTCAAAATCATGCAATCACAATCATACAATCGCAATCATACAATTACAATCTCCCAAATACAATCTCCCAAATACAATCATACAATCACAATCATACAATCACAATCATACAATCACAATCATGCAATCACAATCATAAAATCATAATCATACAATCACAATCATACAATTACAATCATACAATCAAAATCATGCAATCACAATCATACAATCACAATCATACTATCACAATCATACAATCACAATCATATAATCACAATCATACACTCACAATCATACAATCACAATCATACAATCACAATCATACAATCAGAATCATACATTCAAAATCATGCAATCACAATCATACAATCACAATCATGCAATCACAATCATACAATCATAATCATACAATCACAATCATACAATCACAATCGTACAATCACAATCGTACAATCGCAATCGCACAACCACAATCAGTCAATCACACTCATACAATCACAATCATACAATCACAATCATACAATCACAATCATACAATCACAATCATACTTTCACAATCATACAATCACAATCATACAATCACAATCATACAATCACAATCATACAATCACAATCATACAATCACAAGCATACAATCACAATCATACAATCACAATCATACAATCGCAATCATACAATCACAATCATAGAATCTCAATCATACAATCACAATCATACAATCATAATCATACAATTACAATCATACAATCACAATCATACAATCACAATCATACAATCACAATCATACAATCACAATTATGCAATCACATTCATACAATCGCATTCATACAATCGCAATCATACAATCACAATCATACAATCACAATCATACAATCACAATCATACAATCACAATCATACAATCACAATCATAAAATCACAAAAATACAATCATAATCATACAATCACAATCATACAATCGCAATCATACAATCACAATCATACAATCATAATCCTACAATCACAATCATACGATCGCAATCATACAATCACAATCATACCATCACAATCATACCATCACAATCATACAATCACAATCATACAATCATAATCATACAATTACAATCATACATCACAATCATACAATCACAATCATACAATCGCAATCATACAATCACAATCATACAATCGCAATCATACAATTACAATCTCCCAAATACAATCTCCCAAATACAATCTCCCAAATACAATCATACAATCACAATCATACAATCACAATCATACAATCATAATCATACAATTACAATCATACATCACAATCATACAACCGCAATCATACAATCGCAAACATACAATCACAATCATACAATCACAATCATACAATCACAATCATACAATTACAGTCATACATCGCAATCATACAATTACAATCATACATCACAATCATACAATCACAATCATACAATCGCAATCATACAATCACAATCATACAATCGCAATCATACAATTACAATCTCCCAAATACAATCTCCAAAATACAATCTCCCAAATACAATCATACAATCACAATCATACAGTCACAATCATACAATCATAATCATACAATTACAATCATACATCACAATCATACAATCACAATCATACAATCGCAATCATACAATCCCAATCATACAATCGCAATCATACAATTACAATCTCCCAAATACAATCTCCCAAATACAATCTCCCAAATACAATCATACAATCACATATATACAATCACAATCATACAATCACAATCACTCAATCACAATCATACTATCACAATCATACAATCACTATCATACAATCACAATCATACAATCACAATCATACAATCACAATCATACAATCACAATCATACAATCACAATCATACATTCAAAATCATGCAATCACAATCATACAGTCACAGTCATGCAATCACAATCATACAATCATAATCATACAATCACAATCATACAATCACAATTGTACAATCACAATCGTACAATCACAATCGCACAACCACAATCAGACAATCACAATCATACAATCACAATCATACAATCACAATCATAGAATCACAATCATACTTTCACAACCATACAATCACAATCATACAATCACAGTCATACAATCACAGTCATACAATCACAATCATACTATCACAATCATACAATCACAATCATACAATCACAATCGTACAATCACAATCATACAATCACAATCATACAGTCACAATCATACAATCACAATCATACAATCACAATCATACAACCACAATCATACAATCACAATCATACAATCGCAATCATACAATCACAATCATACAATCGTAATCATACAATCACAATCATACAATCTCAATCATACAATCACAATCATACAATCACAATCATACAGTCACAATCATGCAATCACAATCATACAATCACAATCATACAATCTCAATCATACAATCACAATCATACAATCATAATCATACAATTACAAACATACATCACAATCATACAATCGCAATCATACAATCGCAATCATACAATCACAATCATACAATCACAATCATACAGTCACAACCATACAATCACAATCATACAATCACAATCATACAATCGCAATCATACAATGACAATCATACAATCGCAATCATACAATTACAATCTCCCAAATACAATCTCCCAAATACAATCATACAATCACAATCATACAATCACAATCATACAATTACAATCATACAATCACAATCATACAATCACAATCATACAATCACAATCATGCATTCAAAATCATGCAATCACAATCATACAATCACAATCATGCAATCACAATCATACAATCATAATCATACAATCACAATCGTACAATCACAATCGTACAATCACAATCGTACAATCACAATCGCACAACCACAATCAGACAATCACAATCGTACAATCACAATCGTACAATCACAATCGCACAAATACAATCTCCCAAATACAATCATACAATCACAATCATACAATCACAATCATACAATCACAATCATGCAATCACAATCATACAATCATAATCATACAATCACAATCGTACAATCACAATCGTACAATCACAATCGTACAATCACAATCGCACAACCACAATCAGACAATCACAATCGTACAATCACAATCGTACAATCACAATCGCACAAATACAATCTCCCAAATACAATCATACAATCACAATCATACAATCGCAATCATACAATCACAATCATACAATCGCAATCATACAATTACAATCTCCCAAATACAATCTCCCAAATACAATCATACAATCACAATCATACAATCACAATCATACAATCACAATCATACAATCACAATCATACAATCACAATCATACAATCACAATCATACAATCACAATCATACAATCACAATCATACAATCACAATCATACAATCACAATCATACAATCACAATCATACAATCGCAAGCATACAATCACAATCATACAATCTCAATCATACAATCACAATCATACAATCATAATCATACAATTACAATCATACAATCACAATCATACAATCACAATCATACAATCACAATCATACAATCACAATTATGCAATCACATTCATACAATCGCATTCATACAATCGCAATCATACAATCACAATCATACAATCACAATCATACAATCGCAATCATAAAATCACAAAAATACAATCATAATCATACAATCACAATCATACAATCACAATCATACAATCACAACCATACAATCAGAATCATACAATCACAATCATACAATCACAATCATACAATCACAATCATACATTCAAAATCATGCAATCACAATCATACAATCGCAATCATACAATTACAATCTCCCAAATACAATCTCCCAAATACAATCTCCCAAATACAATCATACAATCACAATCATACAATCACAATCATACAATCACAATCATGCAATCACAATCATAAAATCATAATCATACAATCACAATCATACAATTACAATCATACAATCAAAATCATGCAATCACAATCATACAATCACAATCATACTATCACAATCATACAATCACAATCATATAATCACAATCATACACTCACAATCATACAATCACAATCATACAATCACAATCATACAATCAGAATCATACATTCAAAATCATGCAATCACAATCATACAATCACAATCATGCAATCACAATCATACAATCATAATCATACAATCACAATCATACAATCACAATCGTACAATCACAATCGTACAATCGCAATCGCACAACCACAATCAGTCAATCACACTCATACAATCACAATCATACAATCACAATCATACAATCACAATCATACAATCACAATCATACAATCACAATCATACTTTCACAATCATACAATCACAATCATACAATCACAATCATACAATCACAATCATACAATCACAATCATACAATCACAAGCATACAATCACAATCATACAATCACAATCATACAATCGCAATCATACAATCACAATCATAGAATCTCAATCATACAATCACAATCATACAATCATAATCATACAATTACAATCATACAATCACAATCATACAATCACAATCATACAATCACAATCATACAATCACAATCATACAATCACAATTATGCAATCACATTCATACAATCGCATTCATACAATCGCAATCATACAATCACAATCATACAATCACAATCATACAATCACAATCATACAATCACAATCATAAAATCACAAAAATACAATCATAATCATACAATCACAATCATACAATCGCAATCATACAATCACAATCATACAATCATAATCCTACAATCACAATCATACGATCGCAATCATACAATCACAATCATACCATCACAATCATACCATCACAATCATACAATCACAATCATACAATCATAATCATACAATTACAATCATACATCACAATCATACAATCACAATCATACAATCGCAATCATACAATCACAATCATACAATCGCAATCATACAATTACAATCTCCCAAATACAATCTCCCAAATACAATCTCCCAAATACAATCATAGAATCACAATCATACAATCACAATCATACAATCATAATCATACAATTACAATCATACATCACAATCATACAACCGCAATCATACAATCGCAAACATACAATCACAATCATACAATCGCAATCATAGAGTTACAATCTCCCAAATACAATCTCCCAAATACAATCATGCAATCACAATCATACAGAAACAATCATACAATCACAATCATACTATCACAATCATACAATCACAATCATACAATCACAATCATACAATCACAATCATACAATTACAGTCATACATCGCAATCATACAATTACAATCATACATCACAATCATACAATCACAATCATACAATCGCAATCATACAATCACAATCATACAATCGCAATCATACAATTACAATCTCCCAAATACAATCTCCAAAATACAATCTCCCAAATACAATCATACAATCACAATCATACAGTCACAATCATACAATCATAATCATACAGTTACAATCATACATCACAATCATACAATCACAATCATACAATCGCAATCATACAATCACAATCATACAATCGCAATCATACAATTACAATCTCCCAAATACAATCTCCCAAATACAATCTCCCAAATACAATCATACAATCACACATATACAATCACAATCATACAATCACAATCACTCAATCACAATCATACTATCACAATCATACAATCACTATCATACAATCACAATCATACAATCACAATCATACAATCACAATCATACAATCACAATCATACATTCAAAATCATGCAATCACAATCATACAGTCACAGTCATGCAATCACAATCATACAATCATAATCATACAATCACAATCATACAATCACAATCGTACAATCACAATCGTACAATCACAATCGCACAACCACAATCAGACAATCACAATCATACAATCACAATCATACAATCACAATCATAGAATCACAATCATACTTTCACAACCATACAATCACAATCATACAATCACAGTCATACAATCACAGTCATACAATCACAATCATACTATCACAATCATACAATCACAATCATACAATCACAATCGTACAATCACAATCATACAATCACAATCGTACAATCACAATCGCACAACCACAATCAGACAATCACAATCGTACAATCACAATCGTACAATCACAATCGCACAAATACAATCTCCCAAATACAATCATACAATCACAATCATACAATCACAATCATGCAATCACAATCATACAATCACACTCATACATTCAAAATCATGCAATCACAATCATACAATCACAATCATGCAATCACAATCATACAATCATAATTATACAATCACAATCGTACAATCACAATCGTACAATCACAATCGCACAACCACAATCAGACAATCACAATCGTAAAATCACAATCGTACAATCACAATCGCACAAATACAATCTCCCAAATACAATCATACAATCACAATCATACAATCGCAATCATACAATCACAATCATACAATCGCAATCATACAATTACAATCTCCCAAATACAATCATACAATCACAATCATACAATCACAATCATACAATCACAATCATACAATCACAATCATACAATCACAATCATACAATCACAATCATACAATCACAATCGTACAATCACAATCGTACAATCACAATCATACAATCACAATCATACAGTCACAATCATACAATCACAATCATACAATCACAATCATACAATCACAATCATACAATCACAATCATACAATCGCAATCATACAATCACAATCATACAATCGCAATCATACAATCACAATCATACAATCTCAATCATACAATCACAATCATACAATCACAATCATGCAATCACAATCATACAATCATAATCATACAATCACAATCGTACAATCACAATCGTACAATCACAATCGTACAATCACAATCGCACAACCACAATCAGACAATCACAATCGTACAATCACAATCGTACAATCACAATCGCACAAATACAATCTCCCAAATACAATCATACAATCACAATCATACAATCACAATCATACAATCACAATCATGCAATCACAATCATACAATCATAATCATACAATCACAATCGTACAATCACAATCGTACAATCACAATCGTACAATCACAATCGCACAACCACAATCAGACAATCACAATCGTACAATCACAATCGTACAATCACAATCGCACAAATACAATCTCCCAAATACAATCATACAATCACAATCATACAATCGCAATCATACAATCACAATCATACAATCGCAATCATACAATTACAATCTCCCAAATACAATCTCCCAAATACAATCATACAATCACAATCATACAATCACAATCATACAATCACAATCATACAATCACAATCATACAATCACAATCATACAATCACAATCATACAATCACAATCATACAATCACAATCATACAATCACAATCATACAATCACAATCATACAATCACAATCATACAATCACAATCATACAATCGCAAGCATACAATCACAATCATACAATCTCAATCATACAATCACAATCATACAATCATAATCATACAATTACAATCATACAATCACAATCATACAATCACAATCATACAATCACAATCATACAATCACAATTATGCAATCACATTCATACAATCGCATTCATACAATCGCAATCATACAATCACAATCATACAATCACAATCATACAATCGCAATCATAAAATCACAAAAATACAATCATAATCATACAATCACAATCATACAATCACAATCATACAATCACAACCATACAATCAGAATCATACAATCACAATCATACAATCACAATCATACAATCACAAACATACATTCAAAATCATGCAACCACAATCATACAATCGCAATCATACAATTACAATCTCCCAAATACAATCTCCCAAATACAATCTCCCAAATACAATCTCCCAAATACAATCATACAATCACAATCATACAATCACAATCATACAATCACAATCATGCAATCACAATCATAAAATCATAATCATACAATCACAATCATACAATTACAATCATACAATCAAAATCATGCAATCACAATCATACAATCACAATCATACTATCACAATCATACAATCACAATCATATAATCACAATCATACACTCACAATCATACAATCACAATCATACAATCACAATCATACAATCAGAATCATACATTCAAAATCATGCAATCACAATCATACAATCACAATCATGCAATCACAATCATACAATCATAATCATACAATCACAATCATACAATCACAATCGTACAATCACAATCGTACAATCGCAATCGCACAACCACAATCAGTCAATCACACTCATACAATCACAATCATACAATCACAATCATACAATCACAATCATACAATCACAATCATACAATCACAATCATACTTTCACAATCATACAATCATAATCATACAGTTACAATCATACATCACAATCATACAACCGCAATCATACAATCACAATCGTACAATCACAATCATACAATCACAATCGTACAATCACAATCGCACAACCACAATCAGACAATCACAATCGTACAATCACAATCGTACAATCACAATCGCACAAATACAATCTCCCAAATACAATCATACAATCACAATCATACAATCACAATCATGCAATCACAATCATACAATCACACTCATACATTCAAAATCATGCAATCACAATCATACAATCACAATCATGCAATCACAATCATACAATCATAATTATACAATCACAATCGTACAATCACAATCGTACAATCACAATCGCACAACCACAATCAGACAATCACAATCGTACAATCACAATCGTACAATCACAATCGCACAAATACAATCTCCCAAATACAATCATACAATCACAATCATACAATCGCAATCATACAATCACAATCATACAATCGCAATCATACAATTACAATCTCCCAAATACAATCATACAATCACAATCATACAATCACAGTCATACAATCACAATCATACAATCACAATCATACAATCACAATCATACAATCACAATCGTACAATCACAATCGTACAATCACAATCATACAATCACAATCATACAGTCACAATCATACAATCACAATCATACAATCACAATCATACAATCACAATCATACAATCACAATCATACAATCGCAATCATACAATCACAATCATACAATCGCAATCATACAATCACAATCATACAATCTCAATCATACAATCACAATCATACAATCACAATCATACAGTCACAATCATGCAATCACAATCATACAATCACAATCATACAATGTCAATCATACAATCACAATCATACAATCATAATCATACAATTACAATCTCCCAAATACAATCTCCCAAATACAATCATACAATCACACATATACAATCACAATCATACAATCACAATCACTCAATCACAATCATACTATCACAATCATACAATCACTATCATACAATCACAATCATACAATCACAATCATACAATCACAATCATACAATCACAATCATACATTCAAAATCATGCAATCACAACCATACAGTCACAGTCATGCAATCACAATCATACAATCATAATCATACAATCACAATCATACAATCACAATCGTACAATCACAATCGTACAATCACAATCGCACAACCACAATCAGACAATCACAATCATACAATCACAATCATACAATCACAATCATAGAATCACAATCATACTTTCACAACCATACAATCACAATCATGCAATCACAGTCATACAATCACAGTCATACAATCACAATCATACTATCACAATCATACAATCACAATCATACAATCACAATCGTACAATCACAATCATACAATCACAATCATACAGTCACAATCATACAATCACAATCATACAATCACAATCATACAACCACAATCATACAATCACAATCATACAATCGCAATCATACAATCACAATCATACAATCGTAATCATACAATCACAATCATACAATCTCAATCATACAATCACAATCATACAATCACAATCATACAGTCACAATCATGCAATCACAATCATACAATCACAATCATACAATCGCAATCATACAATCACAATCATAGAATCACAATCATACTTTCACAACCATACAATCACAATCATACAATCACAGTCATACAATCACAGTCATACAATCACAATCATACTATCACAATCATACAATCACAATCATACAATCACAATCGTACAATCACAATCATACAATCACAATCGTACAATCACAATCGCACAACCACAATCAGACAATCACAATCGTACAATCACAATCGTACAATCACAATCGCACAAATACAATCTCCCAAATACAATCATACAATCACAATCATACAATCACAATCATGCAATCACAATCATACAATCACACTCATACATTCAAAATCATGCAATCACAATCATACAATCACAATCATGCAATCACAATCATACAATCATAATTATACAATCACAATCGTACAATCACAATCGTACAATCACAATCGCACAACCACAATCAGACAATCACAATCGTACAATCACAATCGTACAATCACAATCGCACAAATACAATCTCCCAAATACAATCATACAATCACAATCATACAATCGCAATCATACAATCACAATCATACAATCGCAATCATACAATTACAATCTCCCAAATACAATCATACAATCACAATCATACAATCACAATCATACAATCACAATCATACAATCACAATCATACAATCGCAATCATACAATCACAATCATACAATCGCAATCATACAATCACAATCATACAATCTCAATCATACAATCACAATCATACAATCACAATCATACAGTCACAATCATGCAATCACAATCATACAATCACAATCATACAATGTCAATCATACAATCACAATCATACAATCATAATCATACAATTACAATCTCCCAAATACAATCTCCCAAATACAATCATACAATCACACATATACAATCACAATCATACAATCACAATCACTCAATCACAATCATACTATCACAATCATACAATCACTATCATACAATCACAATCATACAATCACAATCATACAATCACAATCATACAATCACAATCATACATTCAAAATCATGCAATCACAACCATACAGTCACAGTCATGCAATCACAATCATACAATCATAATCATACAATCACAATCATACAATCACAATCGTACAATCACAATCGTACAATCACAATCGCACAACCACAATCAGACAATCACAATCATACAATCACAATCATACAATCACAATCATAGAATCACAATCATACTTTCACAACCATACAATCACAATCATACAATCACAGTCATACAATCACAGTCATACAATCACAATCATACTATCACAATCATACAATCACAATCATACAATCACAATCGTACAATCACAATCATACAATCACAATCATACAGTCACAATCATACAATCACAATCATACAATCACAATCATACAACCACAATCATACAATCACAATCATACAATCGCAATCATACAATCACAATCATACAATCGTAATCATACAATCACAATCATACAATCTCAATCATACAATCACAATCATACAATCACAATCATACAGTCACAATCATGCAATCACAATCATACAATCACAATCATACAATCACAATCATACAATCACAATCATAGAATCACAATCATACTTTCACAACCATACAATCACAATCATACAATCACAGTCATACAATCACAGTCATACAATCACAATCATACAATCACAATCATACAATCACAATCGTACAATCACAATCATACAATCACAATCGTACAATCACAATCGCACAATCACAATCGCACAACCACAATCAGACAATCACAATCGTACAATCACAATCGTACAATCACAATCGCACAAATACAATCTCCCAAATACAATCATACAATCACAATCATACAATCACAATCATGCAATCACAATCATACAATCACACTCATACATTCAAAATCATGCAATCACAATCATACAATCACAATCATGCAATCACAATCATACAATCATAATTATACAATCACAATCGTACAATCACAATCGTACAATCACAATCGCACAACCACAATCAGACAATCACAATCGTACAATCACAATCGTACAATCACAATCGCACAAATACAATCTCCCAAATACAATCATACAATCACAATCATACAATCGCAATCATACAATCACAATCATACAATCGCAATCATACAATTACAATCTCCCAAATACAATCATACAATCACAATCATACAATCACAATCATACAATCACAATCATACAATCACAATCATACAATCACAATCATACAATCACAATCATACAATCACAATCGTACAATCACAATCGTACAATCACAATCATACAATCACAATCATACAGTCACAATCATACAATCACAATCATACAATCACAATCATACAATCACAATCATACAATCACAATCATACAATCGCAATCATACAATCACAATCATACAATCGCAATCATACAATCACAATCATACAATCTCAATCATACAATCACAATCATACAATCACAATCATGCAATCACAATCATACAATCATAATCATACAATCACAATCGTACAATCACAATCGTACAATCACAATCGTACAATCACAATCGCACAACCACAATCAGACAATCACAATCGTACAATCACAATCGCACAAATACAATCTCCCAAATACAATCATACAATCACAATCATACAATCACAATCATACAATCACAATCATGCAATCACAATCATACAATCATAATCATACAATCACAATCGTACAATCACAATCGCACAACCACAATCAGACAATCACAATCGTACAATCACAATCGCACAAATACAATCTCCCAAATACAATCATACAATCACAATCATACAATCACAATCATACAATCACAATCATGCAATCACAATCATACAATCATAATCATACAATCACAATCGTACAATCACAATCGTACAATCACAATCGTACAATCACAATCGCACAACCACAATCAGACAATCACAATCGTACAATCACAATCGTACAATCACAATCGCACAAATACAATCTCCCAAATACAATCATACAATCACAATCATACAATCGCAATCATACAATCACAATCATACAATCGCAATCATACAATTACAATCTCCCAAATACAATCTCCCAAATACAATCATACAATCACAATCATACAATCACAATCATACAATCACAATCATACAATCACAATCATACAATCACAATCATACAATCACAATCATACAATCACAATCATACAATCACAATCATACAATCACAATCATACAATCACAATCATACAATCACAATCATACAATCGCAAGCATACAATCACAATCATACAATCTCAATCATACAATCACAATCATACAATCATAATCATACAATTACAATCATACAATCACAATCATACAATCACAATCATACAATCACAATCATACAATCACAATTATGCAATCACATTCATACAATCGCATTCATACAATCGCAATCATACAATCACAATCATACAATCACAATCATACAATCGCAATCATAAAATCACAAAAATACAATCATAATCATACAATCACAATCATACAATCACAATCATACAATCACAACCATACAATCAGAATCATACAATCACAATCATACAATCACAATCATACAATCACAAACATACATTCAAAATCATGCAATCACAATCATACAATCGCAATCATACAATTACAATCTCCCAAATACAATCTCCCAGATACAATCTCCCAAATACAATCTCCCAAATACAATCATACAATCACAATCATACAATCACAATCATACAATCACAATCATGCAATCACAATCATAAAATCATAATCATACAATCACAATCATACAATTACAATCATACAATCAAAATCATGCAATCACAATCATACAATCACAATCATACTATCACAATCATACAATCACAATCATATAATCACAATCATACACTCACAATCATACAATCACAATCATACAATCACAATCATACAATCAGAATCATACATTCAAAATCATGCAATCACAATCATACAATCACAATCATGCAATCACAATCATACAATCATAATCATACAATCACAATCATACAATCACAATCGTACAATCACAATCGTACAATCGCAATCGCACAACCACAATCAGTCAATCACACTCATACAATCACAATCATACAATCACAATCATACAATCACAATCATACAATCACAATCATACTTTCACAATCATACAATCACAATCATACAATCACAATCATACAATCACAATCATACAATCACAATCATACAATCACAAGCATACAATCACAATCATACAATCACAATCATACAATCGCAATCATACAATCACAATCATAGAATCTCAATCATACAATCACAATCATACAATCATAATCATACAATTACAATCATACAATCACAATCATACAATCACAATCATACAATCACAATCATACAATCACAATCATACAATCACAATTATGCAATCACATTCATACAATCGCATTCATACAATCGCAATCATACAATCACAATCATACAATCACAATCATACAATCACAATCATACAATCACAATCATAAAATCACAAAAATACAATCATAATCATACAATCACAATCATACAATCGCAATCATACAATCACAATCATACAATCATAATCCTACAATCACAATCATACGATCGCAATCATACAATCACAATCATACCATCACAATCATACCATCACAATCATACAATCACAATCATACAATCATAATCATACAATTACAATCATACATCACAATCATACAATCACAATCATACAATCGCAATCATACAATCACAATCATACAATCGCAATCATACAATTACAATCTCCCAAATACAATCTCCCAAATACAATCATACAATCACAATCATACAATCACAATCATACAATCATAATCATACAGTTACAATCATACATCACAATCATACAACCGCAATCATACAATCGCAAACATACAATCACAATCATACAATCGCAATCATAGAGTTACAATCTCCCAAATACAATCTCCCAAATACAATCTCCCAAATACAATCATGCAATCACAATCATACAGAAACAATCATACAATCACAATCATACTATCACAATCATACAATCACAATCATACAATCACAATCATACAATCACAATCATACAATTACAGTCATACATCGCAATCATACAATTACAATCATACATCACAATCATACAATCACAATCATACAATCGCAATCATACAATCACAATCATACAATCGCAATCATACAATTACAATCTCCCAAATACAATCTCCAAAATACAATCTCCCAAATACAATCATACAATCACAATCATACAGTCACAATCATACAATCATAATCATACAATTACAATCATACATCACAATCATACAATCACAATCATACAATCGCAATCATACAATCACAATCATACAATCGCAATCATACAATTACAATCTCCCAAATACAATCTCCCAAATACAATCTCCCAAATACAATCATACAATCACACATATACAATCACAATCATACAATCACAATCACTCAATCACAATCATACTATCACAATCATACAATCACTATCATACAATCACAATCATACAATCACAATCATACAATCACAATCATACAATCACAATCATACATTCAAAATCATGCAATCACAATCATACAGTCACAGTCATGCAATCACAATCATACAATCATAATCATACAATCACAATCATACAATCACAATCGTACAATCACAATCGTACAATCACAATCGCACAACCACAATCAGACAATCACAATCATACAATCACAATCATACAATCACAATCATAGAATCACAATCATACTTTCACAACCATACAATCACAATCATACAATCACAGTCATACAATCACAGTCATACAATCACAATCATACTATCACAATCATACAATCACAATCATACAATCACAATCGTACAATCACAATCATACAATCACAATCGTACAATCACAATCGCACAACCACAATCAGACAATCACAATCGTACAATCACAATCGTACAATCACAATCGCACAAATACAATCTCCCAAATACAATCATACAATCACAATCATACAATCACAATCATGCAATCACAATCATACAATCACACTCATACATTCAAAATCATGCAATCACAATCATACAATCACAATCATGCAATCACAATCATACAATCATAATTATACAATCACAATCGTACAATCACAATCGTACAATCACAATCGCACAACCACAATCAGACAATCACAATCGTACAATCACAATCGTACAATCACAATCGCACAAATACAATCTCCCAAACACAATCATACAATCACAATCATACAATCGCAATCATACAATCACAATCATACAATCGCAATCATACAATTACAATCTCCCAAATACAATCATACAATCACAATCATACAATCACAATCATACAATCACAATCATACAATCACAATCATACAATCACAATCATACAATCACAATCGTACAATCACAATCGTACAATCACAATCATACAATCACAATCATACAGTCACAATCATACAATCACAATCATACAATCACAATCATACAATCACAATCATACAATCACAATCATACAATCGCAATCATACAATCACAATCATACAATCGCAATCATACAATCACAATCATACAATCTCAATCATACAATCACAATCATACAATCACAATCATACAGTCACAATCATGCAATCACAATCATACAATCACAATCATACAATGTCAATCATACAATCACAATCATACAATCATAATCATACAATTACAATCTCCCAAATACAATCTCCCAAATACAATCATACAATCACACATATACAATCACAATCATACAATCACAATCACTCAATCACAATCATACTATCACAATCATACAATCACTATCATACAATCACAATCATACAATCACAATCATACAATCACAATCATACAATCACAATCATACATTCAAAATCATGCAATCACAACCATACAGTCACAGTCATGCAATCACAATCATACAATCATAATCATACAATCACAATCATACAATCACAATCGTACAATCACAATCGTACAATCACAATCGCACAACCACAATCAGACAATCACAATCATACAATCACAATCATACAATCACAATCATAGAATCACAATCATACTTTCACAACCATACAATCACAATCATACAATCACAGTCATACAATCACAGTCATACAACCACAATCATACTATCACAATCATACAATCACAATCATACAATCACAATCGTACAATCACAATCATACAATCACAATCATACAGTCACAATCATACAATCACAATCATACAATCACAATCATACAACCACAATCATACAATCACAATCATACAATCGCAATCATACAATCACAATCATACAATCGTAATCATACAATCACAATCATACAATCTCAATCATACAATCACAATCATACAATCACAATCATACAGTCACAATCATGCAATCACAATCATACAATCACAATCATACAATCACAATCATACAATCACAATCATACAATCACAATCATACAATCACAATCATACAATCACAATCATACAATCACAATCATACAATCACAATCATACAATCACAATCATACAATCGCAAGCATACAATCACAATCATACAATCTCAATCATACAATCACAATCATACAATCATAATCATACAATTACAATCATACAATCACAATCATACAATCACAATCATACAATCACAATCATACAATCACAATTATGCAATCACATTCATACAATCGCATTCATACAATCGCAATCATACAATCACAATCATACAATCACAATCATACAATCACAATCATAAAATCACAAAAATACAATCATAATCATACAATCACAATCATACAATCACAATCATACAATCACAACTATACAATCAGAATCATACAATCACAATCATACAATCACAATCATACAATCACAATCATACATTCAAAATCATGCAATCACAATCATACAATCGCAATCATACAATTACAATCTCCCAAATACTATCTCCCAAATACAATCTCCCAAATACAATCATACAATCACAATCATACAATCACAATCATACAATCACAATCATGCAATCACAATCATAAAATCATAATCATACAATCACAATCATACAATTACAATCATACAATCAAAATCATGCAATCACAATCATACAATCACAATCATACTATCACAATCATACAATCACAATCATATAATCACAATCATACACTCACAATCATACAATCACAATCATACAATCACAATCATACAATCAGAATCATACATTCAAAATCATGCAATCACAATCATACAATCACAATCATGCAATCACAATCATACAATCATAATCATACAATCACAATCATACAATCACAATCGTACAATCACAATCGTACAATCGCAATCGCACAACCACAATCAGTCAATCACACTCATACAATCACAATCATACAATCACAATCATACAATCACAATCATACAATCACAATCATACTTTCACAATCATACAATCACAATCATACAATCACAATCATACAATCACAATCATACAATCACAATCATACAATCAGAAGCATACAATCACAATCATACAATCACAATCATACAATCGCAATCATACAATCACAATCATAGAATCTCAATCATACAATCACAATCATACAATCATAATCATACAATTACAATCATACAATCACAATCATACAATCACAATCATACAATCACAATCATACAATCACAATTATGCAATCACATTCATACAATCGCATTCATACAATCGCAATCATACAATCACAATCATACAATCACAATCATACAATCACAATCATACAATCACAATCATAAAATCACAAAAATACAATCATAATCATACAATCACAATCATACAATCGCAATCATACAATCACAATCATACAATCATAATCCTACAATCACAATCATACGATCGCAATCATACAATCACAATCATACCATCACAATCATACCATCACAATCATACAATCACAATCATACAATCATAATCATACAATTACAATCATACATCACAATCATACAATCACAATCATACAATCGCAATCATACAATCACAATCATACAATCGCAATCATACAATTACAATCTCCCAAATACAATCTCCCAAATACAATCTCCCAAATACAATCATACAATCACAATCATACAATCACAATCATACAATCATAATCATACAATTACAATCATACATCACAATCATACAACCGCAATCATACAATCGCAAACATACAATCACAATCATACAATCGCAATCATAGAGTTACAATCTCCCAAATACAATCTCCCAAATACAATCTCCCAAATACAATCATGCAATCACAATCATACAGAAACAATCATACAATCACAATCATACTATCACAATCATACAATCACAATCATACAATCACAATCATGCAATCACAATCATACAGTCACAGTCATGCAATCACAATCATACAATCATAATCATACAATCACAATCAGACAATCACAATCATACAATCACAATCATACAATCACAATCATACAATCACAATCATAGAATCACAATCATACTTTCACAACCATACAATCACAATCATACAGTCACAACCATACAATCACAATCATACTATCACAATCATACAATCACAATCATACAATCACAATCATACGATCACAATCGTACAATCACAATCGTACAATCACAATCGTACAATCACAATCGTACAATCACAATCATACAATCACAATCATACAGTCACAATCATACAATCACAATCATACAATCACAATCATACAATCCCAATCATACAATCGCAATCATACAATCACAATCATACAATCGCAATCATACAATCACAATCATACAATCTCAATCATACAATCACAATCATACAATCACAATCATACAGTCACAATCATGCAATCACAATCATACAATCACAATCATACAATGTCAATCATACAATCACAATCATACAATCATAATCATACAATTACAAACATACATCACAATCATACAATCACAATCATACAATCGCAATCATACAATAACAATCATACAATCACAATCATACAGTCACAATCATACAATCACAATCATACTATCACAATCATACAATCACAATCATACAATCACAATCATACAATCACAATCATACAATCACAATCATACAATTACAGTCATACATCGCAATCATACAATTACAATCATACATCACAATCATACAATCACAATCATACAATCGCAATCATACAATCACAATCATACAATCGCAATCATACAATTACAATCTCCCAAATACAATCTCCCAAATACAATCTCCCAAATACAATCATACAATCACAATCATACAATCACAATCATACAATCACAATCATACAATCACAATCATACAATCGCAATCATACAATCACAATCATACTATCACAATCATACAATCACAATCATACAATCACAATCATACAATCACAATCATACAATCACAATCATACAATCACAATCATACAATCACAATCATACAATCACAATCATACAATCACAATCATACATTCAAAATCATGCAATCACAATCATACAATCACAATCATGCAATCACAATCATACAACCATAATCATACAATCACAATCGTACAATCACAATCGTACAATCACAATCGTACAATCACAATCGCACAACCACTATCAGACAATCACAATCGTACAATCACAATCGTACAATCACAATCGCACAAATACAATCTCCCAAATACAATCATACAATCACAATCATACAATCACAATCATACAATCACAATCATGCAATCACAATCATACAATCATAATCATACAATCACAATCGTACAATCACAATCGTACAATCACAATCGTACAATCACAATCGCACAACCACAATCAGACAATCACAATCGTACAATCACAATCGTACAATCACAATCGCACAAATACAATCTCCCAAATACAATCATACAATCACAATCATACAATCGCAATCATACAATCACAATCATACAATCGCAATCATACAATTACAATCTCCCAAATACAATCATACAATCACAATCATACAATCACAATCATACAATCACAATCATACAATCACAATCATACAATCACAATCATACAATCACAATCATACAATCACAATCATACAATCACAATCATACAATCGCAAGCATACAATCACAATCATACAATCTCAATCATACAATCACAATCATACAATCATAATCATACAATTACAGTCATACATCGCAATCATACAATCACAATCATACAATCGCAATCATACAATCACAATCATACAATCGCAATCATGCAGTTACAATCTCCCAAATACAATCTCCCAAATACAATCACACAATCACAATCATACAATCACAATCATACAATCACAATCATTCAATCACAATCATACTATCACAATCGTACAATCACAATCGTACAATCACAATCGCACAACCACAATCAGACAATCACAATCATACAATCACAATCATACAATCACAATCATACAATCGCAATCATACAATTACAATCTCCCAAATACAATCATACAATCACAATCATACAATCACAATCATACAATCACAATCATACAATCACAATCATACAATCACAATCATACAATCACAATCATACAATCACAATCATACAATCACAATCATACAATCACAATCATACAATCGCAAGCATACAATCACAATCATACAATCTCAATCATACAATCACAATCATACAATCATAATCATACAATTACAGTCATACATCGCAATCATACAATCACAATCATACAATCGCAATCATACAATCACAATCATACAATCGCAATCATGCAGTTACAATCTCCCAAATACAATCTCCCAAATACAATCTCCCAAATACAATCACACAATCACAATCATACAATCACAATCATACAATCACAATCATTCAATCACAATCATACTATCACAATCGTACAATCACAATCGTACAATCACAATCGCACAACCACAATCAGACAATCACAATCATACAATCACAATCATACAATCACAATCATACAATCACAATCATACTTTCACAATCATACTATCACAATCATACAATCACAATCATACAATCACAGTCATACAATAACAATCATACAATCACAATCATACAATCACAATCATACAATCACAATCATACAATCACAATTATGCAATCACAATCATACAACCGCATTCATACAATCGCAATCATACAATCACAATCATACAATCACAATCACACAATCACAATCATACAACCACAATCAGTCAATCACACTCATACAATCACAATCATACAATCACAATCATACAATCACAATCATACAATCACAATCATACAATCACAATCATACTTTCACAATCATATAATCACAATCATACAATCACAATCATACAATCACAATCATACAATCACAATCATACAATCACAATCATACAATCACAATCATACAATCGCAATCATACAATCACAATCATAGAATCTCAATCATACAATCACAATCATACAATCCTAATCATACAATTACAATCATACAATCACAATCATACAATCACAATCATACAATCACAATCATACAATCACAATTATGCAATCACATTCATACAATCGCATTCATACAATCGCAATCATACAATCACAATCATACAATCACAATCATACAATCACAATCATAAAATCACAAAAATACAATCATAATCATACAATCACAATCATGCAATCGCAATCATACAATCACAATCATACAATCATAATCATACAATCACAATCACACGATCGCAATCATACAATCACAATCATACCATCACAATCATACCATCACAATCATAAAATCACAATCATACAATCATAATCATACAATTACAATCATACATCACAATCATACAATCACAATCATACAATCGCAATCATACAATCACAATCACACAATCGCAATCATACAATTACAATCTCCCAAATACAATCTCCCAAATACAATCATACAATCACAATCATACAATCAAAATCATACAATCATAATCATACAATTACAATCATACATCACAATCATACAATCGCAATCATACAATCGCAATCATACAATCACAATCATACAATCGCAATCATACAGTTACAATCTCCCAAATACAATCTCCCAAATACAATCTCCCAAATACAATCATACAGTCACAATCATACAGTCACAATCATACAATCACAATCATACTATCACAATCATACAATCACAATCATACAATCACAATCATACAATCACAATCATACAATTACAGTCATACATCGCAATCATACAATTACAATCATACATCACAATCATACAATCACAATCATACAATCGCAATCATACAGTCACAATCATACAATCGCAATCATACAATTACAATCTCCCAAATACAATCTCCCAAATACAATCTCCCAAATACAATCATACAATCACAATCATACAGTCACAATCATACAGTCACAATCATACAATCATAATCATACAATCGCAATCATACAATTACAATCTCCCAAGTACAATCTCCCAAATACAATCTCCCAAATACAATCATACAATCACAATCATACAATCACAATCATACTTTCGCAATCATACAGTCACAATCATACAATCACAATCATACAATCACAGTCATACAATCACAGTCATACAATCATAATCATACAATTACAATCATACATCACAATCATACAATCACAATCATACAATCGCAATCATACAATCACAATCATACAATCGCAATCATACAATTACAATCTCCCAAATACAATCTCCCAAATACAATCAAACAATCACAATCATACAATCACAATCATACAATCACAATCATACAATCACAATCATACAATCACATTCATACAATCGCAAGCATACAATCACAATCATACAATCTCAATCATACAATCACAATCATACAATCATAATCATACAATTACAATCATACATCACAATCATACAATCACAATCATACAATCGCAATCACACAATTACAATATCCCAAATACAATCTCCCAAATACAATCATACAATCACAATCATACAATCACAATCATACAATCACAATCATACAATCACAATCATACAATCACAATCATACAATCGCATTCATACAATCGCAATCATACAATCACAATCATACAATCGCAATCATGCAATTACAATCTCCCAAATGCAATCTCCCAAATACAATCACCCAAATACAATCATACAATCACAATCATACAATCATAATCATACAATCACAATCATACAATCACAATTATACAATCACAATCATACTATCACAATCATACAATCACAATCATACAATCACAATCATACAATCACAATCATACAAACACAATCATACAATCACAATCATACAATCAGAATCATACATTCAAATTCATGCAATCACAATCATACAATCACAATCATGCAATCACAATCATACAATCATAATCATACAATCACAATCATACAATCACAATCGTACAATCACAATCGTACAATCACAATCGCACAACCACAATCAGACAATCACAATCATACAATCACAATCATACAATCACAATCATACAATCACAATCATACAATCACAATCATGCAATCACAATCATACAATCACAATCATACAATCACAATCATACAATCACAATCATGCAATCACAATCATACAATCATATTCATACAACCACAATCATACAATCACAATCGTACATTCACAATCGCACAATCACAAACGCACAACCACAATCAGACAATCACACTCATACAATCACAATCATACAATCACAATCATACAGTCACAATCATAACATCACAATCATATAATCGCAAACATACAATCGCAATCATACAATCACAATCATACAATCTCAATCATACAATCACAATCATACAATCATAATCATACAATTACAATCATACATCACAATCATACAATCACAATCATACAATTACAATCTCCCAAATACAATCTCCCAAATACAATCATACAATCACAATCATACAATCACAATCATACAATCACAATCACTCAATCACAATCATACTATCACAATCATACAATCACAATCATACAATCACAATCATACAATCACAATCATACAATCACAATCATACAATCACAATCATACAATCACAATCATACAATCACAATCATACAATCACAATCATACATTCAAAACCATGCAATCACAATCATACAGTCACAGTCATGCAATCACAATCATACAATCATAATCACACAATCACAATCATACAATCACAATCGTAGAATCACAATCGTACAATCACAATCGCACAACCACAATCAGACAATCACAATCATACAATCAGAATCATACAATCACAATCGTACAATCACAATCATACAATCACAATCATACAGCCACAATCATACAATCACAATCATACAATCACAATCATACAATCACAATCATACAATCACAATCATACAATCGCAATCATACAATCACAATCATACAATCGCAATCATACAATCACAATCATACAATCTCAATCATACAATCACAATCATACAATCACAATCATACAATCACAATCATACAATCACAATCATACAATCGCAATCATACAATCACAATCATACAATCGCAATCATACAATCACAATCATACAATCTCAATCATACAATCACAATCATACAGTCACAATCATACAATCACAATCATACTATCACAATCATACAATCACAATCATACAATCACAATCATACAATCACAATCATACAATTACAGTCATACATCGCAATCATACAATTACAATCATACATCACAATCATACAATCACAATCATACAATCGCAATCATACAATCACAATCATACAATCGCAATCATACAATTACAATCTCCCAAATACAATCTCCCAAATACAATCTCCCAAATACAATCATACAATCACAATCATACAATCACAATCATACAATCACAATCATACAATCACAATCATACAATCACAATCATACAATCGCAATCATACAATCACAATCATACTATCACAATCATACAATCACAATCATACAATCACAATCATACAATCACAATCATACAATCACAATCATACAATCACAATCATACAATCACAATCATACAATCACAATCATACATTCAAAATCATGCAATCACAATCATACAATCACAATCATGCAATCACAATCATACAATCATAATCATACAATCACAAACGTACAATCACAATCGTACAATCACAATCGTACAATCACAATCGCACAACCACAATCAGACAATCACAATCGTACAATCACAATCGTACAATCACAATCGCACAAATACAATCTCCCAAATACAATCATACAATCACAATCATACAATCACAATCATACAATCACAATCATGCAATCACAATCATACAATCATAATCATACAATCACAATCGTACAATCACAATCGTACAATCACAATCGTACAATCACAATCGCACAACCACAATCAGACAATCACAATCGTACAATCACAATCGTACAATCACAATCGCACAAATACAATCTCCCAAATACAATCATACAATCACAATCATACAATCGCAATCATACAATCACAATCATACAATCGCAATCATACAATTACAATCTCCCAAATACAATCATACAATCACAATCATACAATCACAATCATACAATCACAATCATACAATCACAGTCATACAATAACAATCATACAATCACAATCATACAATCACAATCATACAATCACAATTATGCAATCACAATCATACAACCGCATTCATACAATCGCAATCATACAAACACAATCATACAATCACAATCATACAATCAGAATCATACATTCAAATTC